>NW_028164528.1:25000-30000 GCF_964263955.1 Coregonus lavaretus | reverse complement strand
GGCCTGGAGGCATGGAGGTCGGGGAGGCCCATGCAGTGAGCTGCAGTCTCAGTCCGAGTGAGAGATGGTTTGAGCGGACACAGAGTGTGGGCCTGGAGGCATGGAGGTCGGGGAGGCCCATGCAGTGAGCTGCAGTCTCAGTCCGAGTGAGAGATGGTTTGAGCGGACACAGAGTGTGGGCCTGGAGGCATGGAGGTCGGGGAGGCCCATGCAGTGAGCTGCAGTCTCAGTCCGAGTGAGAGATGGTTTGAGCGGACACGGAGTGTGGGCCTGGAGGCATGGAGGTCGGGGAGGCCCATGCAGTGAGCTGCAGTCTCAGTCCGAGTGAGAGATGGTTTGAGCGGACACAGAGTGTGGGCCTGGAGGCATGGAGGTCGGGGAGGCCCATGCAGTGAGCTGCAGTCTCAGTCCGAGTGAGAGATGGTTTGAGCGGACACAGAGTGTGGGCCTGGAGGCATGGAGGTCGGGGAGGCCCATGCAGTGAGCTGCAGTCTCAGTCCGAGTGAGAGATGGTTTGAGCGGACACAGAGTGTGGGCCTGGAGGCATGGAGGTCGGGGACGCCCATGCAGTGAGCTGCAGTCTCAGTCCGAGTGAGAGATGGTTTGAGCGGACACGGAGTGTGGGCCTGGAGGCATGGAGGTCGGGGACGCCCATGCAGTGAGCTGCAGTCTCAGTCCGAGTGAGAGATGGTTTGAGCGGGCAGGGAGTGTGGGCTTGGTGGTCGTGGTTCTGGAGCCCAGGCCATCCAGGGAGTGAGCTGCAGTCTGAGGCCGAGTGAGAGAGGGTTTGAGTGGGCAGGGAGTGTGGGCTTGGTGGTCGTGGTTCTGGAGCCCAGGCCATCCAGGGAGTGAGCTGCAGTCTCAGGCCGAGTGAGAGAGGGTTTCACTGGGCATGGAGTGTAGAGATGGAGGCAATGAGCTCCAGAGGTCACAAAGGTCAATGTGGGCCTGCATGGCTGTCAGCAGGGCCACAGAGAGAAGGCCCAAGTGAATAGGTGTGTCTGTGTGAGTGAGTGAACCTGTCTCATAGGGGGGCAGAGCAGGCATCCCCTTTGGGGGCTGTCTGCTCTGTCCCCCTTTTTTTTTGGCCTCCTATACCTCTGGAGGTCAAGGGAGTAAGCTGTACTCTCAAGCCCATGTGAGAGAGGCTTTTAATGGGAAGAGAGAGTTTAAAAAGAGGCATGTAGCTCCAGAGGTCACAAAGGTCAATGTGGGCCTGCATGGATGTCAGCAGGGCATGAGGGAGAAGGCCCAAGTGAATAGGTGTGTCTGTGTGAGTGAGTGAACCTGTCTCATAGGGGGGCAGAGCAGGCATCCCCTTTGGGGGCTGTCTGCTCTGTCCCCCTTTTTTTTTGGCCTCCTATACCTCTGGAGGTCAAGGGAGTAAGCTGTACTCTCAAGCCCATGGGAGAGAGGGTTTTAATAGGGAGAGAGTGATTAAAAAGAGGCATGGTGCTCCAGGGGAGTGAGCTGTACTCTCATGCCCATGGGAGATGCCCTTTACTAGGCAGGGAGTTTAGAACAAGGTGCATGGAGCTCCAGAGGTCACAAAGGTCAATGTGGGCCTGCATGGATGTCAGCAGGGCATGAGGGAGAAGGCCCAAGTGAATAGGTTTGTCTGTGTGTGTCTGTGTGAGTGAGTGAGTGAGTGTGTGTGTGAACCTTTCCCACAGGAGGGCAGCACTGTGCAGGCAGCTCCAATGGAGGCTGGCTGCTCTGTGCCCATGTATTATTTGTTCTCTCTCTCTCTCTCTCTCCCCTTTCTTCTGGCCTGCTGGGTCACTTTTGTGTGTGGAGGGCTGGACTCTGTCTCACCCATCCCAGCCATGGGCACCCAGAATGCCCATGTGTGAGTCAGGAGCCCTCCCCTGGTTCTCCTAGTGAAAATGACCTGTGGCGCCCCCCTGTGGATGGATCTTGGTGGGGGTGCTTGGACCCCTTCTTGGGGTCTCCTCCAAGCCAGCCATGCCGACCATGGGCACCCAAAACCCCCATGTGTGAGTGAACAGCCTCCCCAGTGTACCCATAGTGAAATCAGGCTTAAAGTGACCTGTGGCGCCCCCCTGTGGATGGATCTTGGTGGGGGTGCTTGGACCCCTTCTTGGGGTCTCCTCCAAGCCAGCCATGCCGACCATGGGCACCCAAAACCCCCATGTGTGAGTGAACAGCCTCCCCAGTGTACCCATAGTGAAATCAGGCTTAAAGTGACCTGTGGCGCCCCCCTGTGGATGGATCTTGGTGGGGGTGCTTGGACCCCTTCTTGGGGTCTCCTCCAAGCCAGCCATGCCGACCATGGGCACCCAAAACCCCCATGTGTGAGTGAACAGCCTCCCCAGTGTACCCATAGTGAAATCAGGCTTAAAGTGACCTGTGGCGCCCCCCTGTGGATGGATCTTGGTGGGGGTGCTTGGACCCCTTCTTGGGGTCTCCTCCAAGCCAGCCATGCCGACCATGGGCACCCAAAACCCCCATGTGTGAGTGAACAGCCTCCCCAGTGTACCCATAGTGAAATCAGGCTTAAAGTGACCTGTGGCGCCCCCCTGTGGATGGATCTTGGTGGGGGTGCTTGGACCCCTTCTTGGGGTCTCCTCCAAGCCAGCCATGCCGACCATGGGCACCCAAAACCCCCATGTGTGAGTGAACAGCCTCCCCAGTGTACCCATAGTGAAATCCGGCCTAAAGTGACCTGTGGCGCCCCCCTGTGGATGGATTCGGCTGTGGGTGCTTGGACCCCTTCTTGGGGTCTCCCCCAAGCTGGCCATGCCGACCATGGGCACCCAAAACCCCCATGTGTGAGTGAACAGCCTCCCCTGGGTCCCCATAGTGAAATCCGGCCTAAAGTGACCTGTGGCGCCCCCCTGTGGATGGATTCGGCTGTGGGTGCTTGGACCCCTTCTTGGGGTCTCCCCCAAGCTGGCCATGCCGACCATGGGCACCCAAAACCCCCATGTGTGAGTGAACAGCCTCCCCTGGGTCCCCATAGTGAAATCCGGCCTAAAGTGACCTGTGGCGCCCCCCTGTGGATGGATCTGGATGGGGGTGCTTGGACCCCTTCTTGGGGTCTCCTCCAAGCCAGCCATGCCGACCATGGGCACCCAAAACCCCCATGTGTGAGTGAACAGCCTCCCCTGGGTCCCCATAGTGAAATCAGGCTTAAAATGACATGTGGCGCCCCCCTGTGGATGGATCCGGCTGTGGGGTCTTGTACCCCCTCTTGGGGTCACCCCCAAGCCGGCCATGGGCACCCAAAACCCCCATGTGTGAGTGAACAGCCTCCCCTGTGTCCCCATAGTGAAATCAGGCCTAAAGTGACATGTGGCGCCCCCCTGTGGATGGATCCGGGTGGGGGTGCTTGGACCCCCTCTTGGGGTCTCCCCCAAGCCATGGGCAGCCAAATCCCCCATTTGTGAGTTAAGATCATCCCCTGGTTCCCCTAGTGAAATCAGGCCTAAAATGACCTCTGTGGCGCCCCCCTGTGGATGGATCCGGCTGTGGGGTCTTGGACCCCCTCTTGGGGTCACCCCCAAGCCAGCCATGGGCACCCAAAACCCCCATTTGTGAGTTAAGATCATCCCCTGGTTCCCCTAGTGAAATCAGGCTTAAAATGACATGTGGCGCCCCCCTGTGGATGGATCCGGGTGTGGGGTCTTGGACCCCCTCTTGGGGTCACCCCCAAGCCGGCCAAGGGCACCCAAAACCCCCATGTGTGAGGTAAGAGCCTCCCCTGGTTCTCCTAGTGTCCGCCGGCGGTTTACCATATGGGGGTGTCTGACCACCACCCCAATCCGAGAAAAGTGCATCAAAATCGGCCTCCGTGAGCCAGGAGTCGGTCCCTGGTTCTCATAGTGTCAACCGGATGATTTCCATATGGGGGTGTCTGACCACCAACCCAATCCGAGAAAAGTGCATCAAAATCGGCCTTCCGGGAGCCAGGAGTCGGTCCCTGGTTCTCATAGTGTCAACCGGATGGTTTCCATATGGGGGTGTCTGACCACCAACCCAATCCGAGAAAAGTGCATCAAAATCGGCCTTCCGGGAGCCAGGAGTCGGTCCCTGGTTCTCATAGTGTCAACCGGATGATTTCCATATGGGGGTGTCTGACCACCAACCCAATCCGAGAAAAGTGCATCAAAATCGGCCTTCCGGGAGCCAGGAGTCGGTCCCTGGTTCTCCTAATGTCAACCGGATGGTTTCCATATGGGGGTGTCTGACCACCAACCCAATCCGAGAAAAGTGCATCAAAATCGGCCTTCCGGGAGCCAGGAGTCGGTCCCTGGTTCTCATAGTGTCAACCGGATGGTTTCCATATGGGGGTGTCTGACCACCAACCCAATCCGAGAAAAGTGCATCAAAATCGGCCTTCCGGGAGCCAGGAGTCGGTCCCTGGTTCTCATAGTGTCAACCGGATGGTTTCCATATGGGGGTGTCTGACCACCAACCCAATCCGAGAAAAGTGCATCAAAATCGGCCTTCCGTGAGGCAGGAGTCGGCCCCTGGTTCTCCTGTTGTCAACCGGATGATTTCCATATGGGGGTGTCTGACCACCACCCCAATCCGAAAAAAGTGCATCAAATCGGCCTTCCGTGAGCCAGGAGTCGGTCCCTGGTTCTCCTGGTGTCCGCCGGCGGACAACCATGTTGGGGTGTCTGACCACCAACCCAATCCGAGAAAAGTGCATCAAAATCGGCCTTCCGTGAGGCAGGAGTCGGCCCCTGGTTCTCCTGTTGTCAACCGGATGATTTCCATATGGGGGTGTCTGACCACCACCCCAATCCGAAAAAAGTGCATCAAATCGGCCTTCCGTGAGCCAGGAGTCGGTCCCTGGTTCTCCTGGTGTCCGCCGGCGGACAACCATGTTGGGGTGTCTGACCACCAACCCAATCCGAGAAAAGTGCATCAAAATCGGCCTTCCGTGAGGCAGGAGTCGGTCCCTGGTTCTCCTGTTGTCAACCGGATGATTTCCATATGGGGGTGTCTGACCACCACCCCAATCCGAAAAA
>NW_028164528.1:7500-12500 GCF_964263955.1 Coregonus lavaretus | reverse complement strand
GGAGGCCCATGCAGTGAGCTGCAGTCTCAGTCCGAGTGAGAGATGGTTTGAGCGGACACGGAGTGTGGGCCTGGAGGCATGGAGGTCGGGGAGGCCCATGCAGTGAGCTGCAGTCTCAGTCCGAGTGAGAGATGGTTTGAGCGGACACAGAGTGTGGGCCTGGAGGCATGGAGGTCGGGGAGGCCCATGCAGTGAGCTGCAGTCTCAGTCCGAGTGAGAGATGGTTTGAGCGGACACAGAGTGTGGGCCTGGAGGCATGGAGGTCGGGGAGGCCCATGCAGTGAGCTGCAGTCTCAGTCCGAGTGAGAGATGGTTTGAGCGGACACAGAGTGTGGGCCTGGAGGCATGGAGGTCGGGGACGCCCATGCAGTGAGCTGCAGTCTCAGTCCGAGTGAGAGATGGTTTGAGCGGACACGGAGTGTGGGCCTGGAGGCATGGAGGTCGGGGACGCCCATGCAGTGAGCTGCAGTCTCAGTCCGAGTGAGAGATGGTTTGAGCGGGCAGGGAGTGTGGGCTTGGTGGTCGTGGTTCTGGAGCCCAGGCCATCCAGGGAGTGAGCTGCAGTCTGAGGCCGAGTGAGAGAGGGTTTGAGTGGGCAGGGAGTGTGGGCTTGGTGGTCGTGGTTCTGGAGCCCAGGCCATCCAGGGAGTGAGCTGCAGTCTCAGGCCGAGTGAGAGAGGGTTTCACTGGGCATGGAGTGTAGAGATGGAGGCAATGAGCTCCAGAGGTCACAAAGGTCAATGTGGGCCTGCATGGCTGTCAGCAGGGCCACAGAGAGAAGGCCCAAGTGAATAGGTGTGTCTGTGTGAGTGAGTGAACCTGTCTCATAGGGGGGCAGAGCAGGCATCCCCTTTGGGGGCTGTCTGCTCTGTCCCCCTTTTTTTTTGGCCTCCTATACCTCTGGAGGTCAAGGGAGTAAGCTGTACTCTCAAGCCCATGTGAGAGAGGCTTTTAATGGGAAGAGAGAGTTTAAAAAGAGGCATGTAGCTCCAGAGGTCACAAAGGTCAATGTGGGCCTGCATGGATGTCAGCAGGGCATGAGGGAGAAGGCCCAAGTGAATAGGTGTGTCTGTGTGAGTGAGTGAACCTGTCTCATAGGGGGGCAGAGCAGGCATCCCCTTTGGGGGCTGTCTGCTCTGTCCCCCTTTTTTTTTGGCCTCCTATACCTCTGGAGGTCAAGGGAGTAAGCTGTACTCTCAAGCCCATGGGAGAGAGGGTTTTAATAGGGAGAGAGTGATTAAAAAGAGGCATGGTGCTCCAGGGGAGTGAGCTGTACTCTCATGCCCATGGGAGATGCCCTTTACTAGGCAGGGAGTTTAGAACAAGGTGCATGGAGCTCCAGAGGTCACAAAGGTCAATGTGGGCCTGCATGGATGTCAGCAGGGCATGAGGGAGAAGGCCCAAGTGAATAGGTTTGTCTGTGTGTGTCTGTGTGAGTGAGTGAGTGAGTGTGTGTGTGAACCTTTCCCACAGGAGGGCAGCACTGTGCAGGCAGCTCCAATGGAGGCTGGCTGCTCTGTGCCCATGTATTATTTGTTCTCTCTCTCTCTCTCTCTCCCCTTTCTTCTGGCCTGCTGGGTCACTTTTGTGTGTGGAGGGCTGGACTCTGTCTCACCCATCCCAGCCATGGGCACCCAGAATGCCCATGTGTGAGTCAGGAGCCCTCCCCTGGTTCTCCTAGTGAAAATGACCTGTGGCGCCCCCCTGTGGATGGATCTTGGTGGGGGTGCTTGGACCCCTTCTTGGGGTCTCCTCCAAGCCAGCCATGCCGACCATGGGCACCCAAAACCCCCATGTGTGAGTGAACAGCCTCCCCAGTGTACCCATAGTGAAATCAGGCTTAAAGTGACCTGTGGCGCCCCCCTGTGGATGGATCTTGGTGGGGGTGCTTGGACCCCTTCTTGGGGTCTCCTCCAAGCCAGCCATGCCGACCATGGGCACCCAAAACCCCCATGTGTGAGTGAACAGCCTCCCCAGTGTACCCATAGTGAAATCAGGCTTAAAGTGACCTGTGGCGCCCCCCTGTGGATGGATCTTGGTGGGGGTGCTTGGACCCCTTCTTGGGGTCTCCTCCAAGCCAGCCATGCCGACCATGGGCACCCAAAACCCCCATGTGTGAGTGAACAGCCTCCCCAGTGTACCCATAGTGAAATCAGGCTTAAAGTGACCTGTGGCGCCCCCCTGTGGATGGATCTTGGTGGGGGTGCTTGGACCCCTTCTTGGGGTCTCCTCCAAGCCAGCCATGCCGACCATGGGCACCCAAAACCCCCATGTGTGAGTGAACAGCCTCCCCAGTGTACCCATAGTGAAATCAGGCTTAAAGTGACCTGTGGCGCCCCCCTGTGGATGGATCTTGGTGGGGGTGCTTGGACCCCTTCTTGGGGTCTCCTCCAAGCCAGCCATGCCGACCATGGGCACCCAAAACCCCCATGTGTGAGTGAACAGCCTCCCCAGTGTACCCATAGTGAAATCCGGCCTAAAGTGACCTGTGGCGCCCCCCTGTGGATGGATTCGGCTGTGGGTGCTTGGACCCCTTCTTGGGGTCTCCCCCAAGCTGGCCATGCCGACCATGGGCACCCAAAACCCCCATGTGTGAGTGAACAGCCTCCCCTGGGTCCCCATAGTGAAATCCGGCCTAAAGTGACCTGTGGCGCCCCCCTGTGGATGGATTCGGCTGTGGGTGCTTGGACCCCTTCTTGGGGTCTCCCCCAAGCTGGCCATGCCGACCATGGGCACCCAAAACCCCCATGTGTGAGTGAACAGCCTCCCCTGGGTCCCCATAGTGAAATCCGGCCTAAAGTGACCTGTGGCGCCCCCCTGTGGATGGATCTGGATGGGGGTGCTTGGACCCCTTCTTGGGGTCTCCTCCAAGCCAGCCATGCCGACCATGGGCACCCAAAACCCCCATGTGTGAGTGAACAGCCTCCCCTGGGTCCCCATAGTGAAATCAGGCTTAAAATGACATGTGGCGCCCCCCTGTGGATGGATCCGGCTGTGGGGTCTTGTACCCCCTCTTGGGGTCACCCCCAAGCCGGCCATGGGCACCCAAAACCCCCATGTGTGAGTGAACAGCCTCCCCTGTGTCCCCATAGTGAAATCAGGCCTAAAGTGACATGTGGCGCCCCCCTGTGGATGGATCCGGGTGGGGGTGCTTGGACCCCCTCTTGGGGTCTCCCCCAAGCCATGGGCAGCCAAATCCCCCATTTGTGAGTTAAGATCATCCCCTGGTTCCCCTAGTGAAATCAGGCCTAAAATGACCTCTGTGGCGCCCCCCTGTGGATGGATCCGGCTGTGGGGTCTTGGACCCCCTCTTGGGGTCACCCCCAAGCCAGCCATGGGCACCCAAAACCCCCATTTGTGAGTTAAGATCATCCCCTGGTTCCCCTAGTGAAATCAGGCTTAAAATGACATGTGGCGCCCCCCTGTGGATGGATCCGGGTGTGGGGTCTTGGACCCCCTCTTGGGGTCACCCCCAAGCCGGCCAAGGGCACCCAAAACCCCCATGTGTGAGGTAAGAGCCTCCCCTGGTTCTCCTAGTGTCCGCCGGCGGTTTACCATATGGGGGTGTCTGACCACCACCCCAATCCGAGAAAAGTGCATCAAAATCGGCCTCCGTGAGCCAGGAGTCGGTCCCTGGTTCTCATAGTGTCAACCGGATGATTTCCATATGGGGGTGTCTGACCACCAACCCAATCCGAGAAAAGTGCATCAAAATCGGCCTCCGTGAGCCAGGAGTCGGTCCCTGGTTCTCATAGTGTCAACCGGATGATTTCCATATGGGGGTGTCTGACCACCACCCCAATCCGAGAAAAGTGCATCAAAATCGGCCTTCCGGGAGCCAGGAGTCGGTCCCTGGTTCTCCTAATGTCAACCGGATGATTTCCATATGGGGGTGTCTGACCACCAACCCAATCCGAGAAAAGTGCATCAAAATCGGCCTTCCGGGAGCCAGGAGTCGGTCCCTGGTTCTCATAGTGTCAACCGGATGGTTTCCATATGGGGGTGTCTGACCACCAACCCAATCCGAGAAAAGTGCATCAAAATCGGCCTTCCGGGAGCCAGGAGTCGGTCCCTGGTTCTCATAGTGTCAACCGGATGGTTTCCATATGGGGGTGTCTGACCACCAACCCAATCCGAGAAAAGTGCATCAAAATCGGCCTTCCGGGAGCCAGGAGTCGGTCCCTGGTTCTCATAGTGTCAACCGGATGGTTTCCATATGGGGGTGTCTGACCACCAACCCAATCCGAGAAAAGTGCATCAAAATCGGCCTTCCGTGAGGCAGGAGTCGGCCCCTGGTTCTCCTGTTGTCAACCGGATGATTTCCATATGGGGGTGTCTGACCACCACCCCAATCCGAAAAAAGTGCATCAAATCGGCCTTCCGTGAGCCAGGAGTCGGTCCCTGGTTCTCCTGGTGTCCGCCGGCGGACAACCATGTTGGGGTGTCTGACCACCAACCCAATCCGAGAAAAGTGCATCAAAATCGGCCTTCCGTGAGGCAGGAGTCGGCCCCTGGTTCTCCTGTTGTCAACCGGATGATTTCCATATGGGGGTGTCTGACCACCACCCCAATCCGAAAAAAGTGCATCAAATCGGCCTTCCGTGAGCCAGGAGTCGGTCCCTGGTTCTCCTGGTGTCCGCCGGCGGACAACCATGTTGGGGTGTCTGACCACCAACCCAATCCGAGAAAAGTGCATCAAAATCGGCCTTCCGTGAGGCAGGAGTCGGTCCCTGGTTCTCCTGTTGTCAACCGGATGATTTCCATATGGGGGTGTCTGACCACCACCCCAATCCGAAAAAAGTGCATCAAATCGGCCTTCCGTGAGGCAGGAGTCGGTCCCTGGTTCTCCTGGTGTCCGCCGGCGGACAACCATGTTGGGGTGTCTGACCCACAACCCAATCCGACCAAGTGCACCCAAATCGGCCTTCCGTGAGCCAGGAGTCGGTCTCTGGTTCTCCCATCGACCGCCGGCGGTCTTCCATGTGGGGGTGTCTGACCCA
>NW_028164529.1:0-35595 GCF_964263955.1 Coregonus lavaretus | reverse complement strand
GCCCAGAATGGAGGAGCAGGATAGAGAATAGGAGGAGGATAGAGAATAGAGGGAGAGAGAATAAAGAGAAGGAGGAGGAGGAGAGGATAGAGAGAGATGAGAAGATAGAGATAGAGGAGAGGATAGAGGATAGGAAGGGAGAGGATAGAGGGAAAGGAGAGGATAGAGAATAGAGGAGAGGATAGAGAATAGAGGAGAGATAATAGAGGAGAGGAAGAGGAGGAGGAGAGGAGAGAGATAGAGAATAGAGGAGATAATAGAGATAGAGGAGAGGATAGAGAATAGAGGAGAGGATAGAGAATAGAGGATAGGATAGAAGAGAGGATAGAGAATAGAGGAGAGGATAGAATAGAGGAGAGGATAGAGAATAGAGGAGAGGATAGAGAATAGAGGATATGATAGAGAGAGGATAGAGAATAGAGGAGAGGATAGAGAATGGAGGAGAGGATAGAGAATAGAGGAGAGGATAGAGAATAGAGGATAGAGATAGAGGATAGATAGAGAGATAGAGATAGAGAGAGAATAGAGGTAGAGAATAGAGGAGAGAGATAGAGAATAGAGGAGAGGATAGAGAATAGAGGAGAGGATAGAGATAGAGAATAGAGGAGAGGATAGAGAATAGAGGAGAGGATAGAGAAAGAGGATAGGATAGAGGAGAGGATAGAGAATAGAGGAGAGGATAGAGAATAGAGAGAGGATAGAGAATAGAGGAGAGGATAGAGAATAGAGGAGAGGATAGAGAATAGAGGAGAGGATAGAGAATAGAGGAGAGGATAGAGATAGAGGAGAGGATAGAGAATAGAGGATAGGATAGAGGAGAGGATAGAGAATAGAGGAGAGGATAGAGAATGGAGGAGAGGATAGAGAATGGAGGAGAGGATAGAGAATAGAGGAGAGGATAGAGTATAGAGGATTAGAGAATAGAGGAGGAGAATAGAGGATAGAGAATGGAGGATAGAGAATAGAGGATAGAGGAGAGGATAGAGATAGAGGAGAGGATAGAGGATAGAGAATAGAGGAGAGGATAGAGGATAGAGGGAGAGGAGAGGATAGAGAATAGAGGAGAGGATAGAGGATAGAGAATAGAGGAGAGGATAGGATAGAGAATAGAGGATAGGATAACTGTAAATACAGTCAATTTCTAAATCTTAATGTAATTCTTGTTCCTTGTATTCCTCTCCTGTAGCTATGCTGTGACTGTGCAGGAGTCCTATGCCCACCCCTTCGACCAGGTGTACTACACCAGATGCACTGACATCCTCAACTGGTTCAAGTGCACCAGACACAGGTTGGTACACAACAGTTACAACACATTACTGACCCCACATTGACCCAGACACAGGTGGGTACACAACAGTTACAACACATTACTGACCCCACATTGACCCAGACACAGGTTGGTACACAACAGTTACAACACATTACTGACCCCACATTGACCCAGACACAGGTACAGTACACAACAGTTACAACACATTACTGACCCCACATTGACCCAGACACAGGTACAGTACACAACAGTTACAACACATTACTGACCCCACATTGACCCAGACACAGGTACAGTACACAACAGTTACAACACATTACTGACCCCACATTGACCCAGACACAGGTGGGTACACAACAGTTACAACACATTACTGACCCCACATTGACCCAGACACAGGTACAGTACACAACAGTTACAACACATTACTGACCCCACATTGACCCAGACACAGGTACAGTACACAACAGTCACAACACATTACTGACCCCACATTGACCCAGACACAGGTTGGTACACAACAGTTACAACACATTACTGACCCCACATTGACCCAGACACAGGTACAGTACACAACAGTTACAACACATTACTGACCCCACATTGACCCAGACACAGGTGGGTACACAACAGTTACAACACATTACTGACCCCACATTGACCCAGACACAGGTACAGTACACAACAGTTACAACACATTACTGACCCCACATTGACCCAGACACAGGTGGGTACACAACAGTTACAACACATTACTGACCCCACATTGACCCAGACACAGGTTGGTACACAACAGTTACAACACATTAC
Source organism: Coregonus lavaretus (assembly GCF_964263955.1). NCBI lineage: Eukaryota > Metazoa > Chordata > Actinopteri > Salmoniformes > Salmonidae > Coregonus > Coregonus lavaretus. The sequence continues at coordinate 33,515 of NW_028164529.1, read as the reverse complement.
TGACCCCACATTGACCCAGACACAGGTACAGTACACACAGTTACAACACATTACTGACCCCACATTGACCCAGACACAGGTACAGTACACAACAGTTACAACACATTACTGACCCCACATTGACCCTGACACAGGTTGGTACACAACAGTTACAACACATTACTGACCCCACATTGACCCAGACACAGGTACAGTACACAACAGTTACAACACATTACTGACCCCACATTGACACAGACACAGGTACAGTACACAACAGTTACAACACATTACTGACCCCACATTGACCCAGACACAGGTTGGTACACAACAGTTACAACACATTACTGACCCCACATTGACCCAGACACAGGTACAGTACACAACAGTTACAACACATTACTGACCCCACATTGACCCAGACACAGGTACAGTACACAACAGTTACAACACATTACTGACCCCACATTGACCCAGACACAGGTGGGTACACAACAGTTACAACACATTACTGACCCCACATTGACCCAGACACAGGTTGGTACACAACAGTTACAACACATTACTGACCCCACATTGACCCAGACACAGGTACAGTACACAACAGTTACAACACATTACTGACCCCACATTGACCCAGACACAGGTACAGTACACAACAGTTACAACACATTACTGACCCCACATTGACCCAGACACAGGTACAGTACACAACAGTTACAACACATTACTGACCCCACATTGACCCAGACACAGGTTGGTACACAACAGTTACAACACATTACTGACCCCACATTGACCCAGACACAGGTACAGTACACAACAGTTACAACACATTACTGACCCCACATTGACCCAGACACAGGTACAGTACACAACAGTTACAACACATTACTGACCCCACATTGACCCAGACACAGGTGGGTACACAACAGTTACAACACATTACTGACCCCACATTGACCCAGACACAGGTTGGTACACAACAGTTACAACACATTACTGACCCCACATTGACCCAGACACAGGTACAGTACACAACAGTTACAACACATTACTGACCCACATTGACCCAGACACAGGTTGGTACACAACAGTTACAACACATTACTGACCCCACATTGACCCAGACACAGGTACAGTACACAACAGTTACAACACATTACTGACCCCACATTGACCCAGACACAGGTACAGTACACAACAGTTACAACACATTACTGACCCCACATTGACCCAGACACAGGTTGGTACACAACAGTTACAACACATTACTGACCCCACATTGACCCAGACACAGGTTGGTACACAACAGTTACAACACATTACTGACCCCACATTGACCCAGACACAGGTTGGTACACAACAGTTACAACACATTACTGACCCCACATTGACCCAGACACAGGTACAGTACACAACAGTTACAACACATTACTGACCCCACATTGACCCAGACACAGGTTGGTACACAACAGTTACAACACATTACTGACCCCACATTGACCCAGACACAGGTTGGTACACAACAGTTACAACACATTACTGACCCCACATTGACCCAGACACAGGTTGGTACACAACAGTTACAACACATTACTGACCCCACATTGACCCAGACACAGGTTGGTACACAACAGTTACAACACATTACTGACCCCACATTGACCCAGACACAGGTGGGTACACAACAGTTACAACACATTACTGACCCCACATTGACCCAGACACAGGTACAGTACACAACAGTTACAACACATTACTGACCCCACATTGACCCAGACACAGGTTGGTACACAACAGTTACAACACATTACTGACCCCACATTGACCCAGACACAGGTACAGTACACAACATTTACAACACATTACTGACCCCACATTGACCCAGACACAGGTTGGTACACAACAGTTACAACACATTACTGACCCCACATTGACCCAGACACAGGTTGGTACACAACAGTTACAACACATTACTGACCCCACATTGACCCAGACACAGGTACAGTACACAACAGTTACAACACATTACTGACCCCACATTGACCCAGACACAGGTACAGTACACAACAGTTACAACACATTACTGACCCCACATTGACCCAGACACAGGTTGGTACAGTACACAACAATCATTAACACTTTACCTTTAAGGGTCTATATGTAAAGGGTTTGTAAAGGGGTTATAATTACGTTATTAATGGTTATTTCATCATTTGTAAATGCATTATAAACCATTAATAAACGGTTATAGTGCATTGGTCAAAATAGTGCAGTAACTGGTCAGTGTTTGCCAATATGTACTTCCAGTTATTAACCATTTATAAATGCACTTATAAATGTGTATAATATTGAACCTTTATGTATCATCATGCAACCTTATTTCCAATGGTTGCACAGTTAAACAATAGTTATTTTCTCACTTTTGGGTGTGATATATGTGAGTCGCTAGCATTGACTCTGCACCGGAACCCCCCTGTATATAGCCTCCCTACTGTTATTTTATTTTACTGCTGCTCTTCAGTTAGTTATTTTTTTTAAAAATTGTTTTACTTTGCATTGTTGGTTAAGGGCATGTAAGTAAGCATTTCACTGTAATGTCTACACCTGTTGTATTCGGCGCGTGTGGCAAATAAAAATTGATTAGATTAGATTTGAAATCCTTAAAAAAAATGCGTGCTTGAATAAGGCGCTTTTTATGTTATGTAGTATGTTATAGGCAGTTGGCTACCTGTCTGTCACCATGGTACCTAGCAGTGGTTTGCTTTCTCTGTCTAGGAAACTGGTGCCATTTGGCTATGGGCCCTGGTCTAAAGTAGTGCACTAGATAGGGAATAAGGTGCCATTTGGCTATGGGCTCTGGTCTAAAGTAGTGCACTAGATAGGGAATAGGGTGCCATTTGGCTATGGGCTCTGGTCTAAAGTAGTGCACTAGATAGGGAATAGGGTGCCATTTGGCTATGGGCTCTGGTCTAAAGTAGTGCACTAGATAGGGAATAAGGTGCCATTTGGCTATGGGCTCTGGTCTAAAGTAGTGCACTAGTTAGGGAATAGGGTGCCATTTGGCTATGGGCCCTGGTCTAAAGTAGTGCACTAGATAGGGAATAGGGTGCCATTTGGCTATGGGCTCTGGTCTAAAGTAGTGCACTAGATAGGGAATAGGGTGCCATTTGGCTATGGGCTCTGGTCTAAAGTAGTGCACTAGATAGGGAATAGGGTGCCATTTGGCTATGGGCCCTGATCTAAAGTAGTGCACTAGATAGGGAATAGGGTGCCATTTGGCTATGGGCTCTGGTCTAAAGTAGTGCACTAGATAGGGAATAGGGTGCCATTTGGCTATGGGCCCTGATCTAAAGTAGTGCACTAGATAGGGAATAGGGTGCCATTTGGCTATGGGCCCTGGTCTAAAGTAGTGCACTAGATAGGGAATAGGGTGCCATTTGGCTATGGGCTCTGGTCTAAAGTAGTGCACTAGATAGGGAATAGGGTGCCATTTGGCTATGGGCTCTGGTCTAAAGTAGTGCACTAGATAGGGAATAGGGTGCCATTTGGCTATGGGCCCTGGTCTAAAGTAGTGCACTAGATAGGGAATAGGGTGCCATTTGGCTATGGGCCCTGGTCTAAAGTAGTGCACTAGATAGGGAATAGGGTGCCATTTGGGACTCAGGCAGTGACTGTGAAGTGGCTATGTGGCAGTCATCATATGCAGCATCCATTTAATCACTGCATTAAGGTTTTATTGTGTACGTCGGATGTTGGACATCTCAACTAAAAGCTAAACACGGTGAGTGATGTAATCTCCTCCAGGTGTCCTTCACTGAGGAGACTCTGTTTGCTTTCATCTTTAATTCACTTTTGTTGGTTTTTCTCCCCGCTCCTTTTCAAGTCTTGGCAGTAGCTAGAATGTTTAGCAAAATGTTTCTCTCGCTCTCTCTCTCTCTCTCTCTCTCTCTCTCTCTCTCTCTCTCTCTCTCTCTCAATTCAATTCAATTCGAAGGGCTTTATTGGCATGGGAAACATATGTTTACATTGCCAAAGCAAGTGAAGTAGATAATATACAAAAGTGAAATAAACAATAAAAAATGAACAGGAAACATTACACTACAATTGTCATATTATGGCTATGTACAGTGTTGTAACAACGTGTAAATAGTTAAAGTACAAAATGGAAAATAAATAAACATAAATATGGGTTGTATTGAGAATGGTGTTTGTTCTTCACTGGGTGCCCTTTTCTTGTGGCAACAGTTCAAATTATTGCACACTGTGGTATTTCACCTAATAGATATGGGAGTTTATCAAAATTGGATACATTTTTTTGAATTGTTTGTGGGTCTGTGTAACCTGAGGGAAATATGTGACTCTAATATGTGACCGACCGGCTCGATTCTGTCCTATGTAGCAACATTTGAAATTGTGTTTTTTACATTGGATAAAAGTAGAGACTCAGTGCTAGAAAATGGTATATTATACACTACAGTTGAGGAAAAATTAGAAAGTAATTCTGCTTTGAAATTTGATAAACTTGTAACACCACTTTTGAGAAAATGGCCCGTGAATGTTTTGGTACACCTACTGGAGAGCTGTTATTTGTCTACACCCATTCAGCATCGTTCACACCCACTTAAGCCTTAGCCCCACCCATCTCTTTAAGGATTCACATGTGAGGCCATGTGCTAAACAGAGTGAGTACGGTAGTGGCAGGGTAGACCATGTGAGGCCATGTGCTAAACAGAGTGAGTACGGTAGTGGCAGGGTAGACCATGTGAGGCCATGTGCTAAACAGAGTGAGTACGGTAGTGGCAGGGTAGACCATGTGAGGCCATGTGCTAAACAGAGTGAGTACGGTAGTGGCAGGGTAGACCATGTGAGGCCATGTGCTAAACAGAGTGAGTACGGTAGTGGCAGGGTAGACCATGTGAGGCCATGTGCTAAACAGAGTGAGTACGGTAGTGGCAGGGTAGACCATGTGAGGCCATGTGCTAAACAGAGTGAGTACGGTAGTGGCAGGGTAGACCATGTGAGGCCATGTGCTAAACAGAGTGAGTACGGTAGTGGCAGGGTAGACCATGTGAGGCCATGTGCTAAACAGAGTGAGTACGGTAGTGGCAGGGTAGACCATGTGAGGCCATGTGCTAAACAGAGTGAGTACGGTAGTGGCAGGGTAGACCATGTGAGGCCATGTGCTAAACAGAGTGAGTACGGTAGTGGCAGGGTAGACCATGTGAGGCCATGTGCTAAACAGAGTGAGTACGGTAGTGGCAGGGTAGACCATGTGAGGCCATGTGCTAAACAGAGTGAGTACGGTAGTGGCAGGGTAGACCATGTGAGGCCATGTGCTAAACAGAGTGAGTACGGTAGTGGCAGGGTAGACCATGTGAGGCCATGTGCTAAACAGAGTGAGTACGGTAGTGGCAGGGTAGACCATGTGAGGCCATGTGCTAAACAGAGTGAGTACGGTAGTGGCAGGGTAGACCATGTGAGGCCATGTGCTAAACAGAGTGAGTACGGTAGTGGCAGGGTAGACCATGTGAGGCCATGTGCTAAACAGAGTGAGTACGGTAGTGGCAGGGTAGACCATGTGAGGCCATGTGCTAAACAGAGTGAGTACGGTAGTGGCAGGGTAGACCATGTGAGGCCATGTGCTAAACAGAGTGAGTACGGTAGTGGCAGGGTAGACCATGTGAGGCCATGTGCTAAACAGAGTGAGTACGGTAGTGGCAGGGTAGACCATGTGAGGCCATGTGCTAAACAGAGTGAGTACGGTAGTGGCAGGGTAGGCTAGCAGGGTAGACCATGTGAGGCCATGTGCTAAACAGAGTGAGTACGGTAGTGGCAGGGTAGACCATGTGAGGCCATGTGCTAAACAGAGTGAGTACGGTAGTGGCAGGGTAGGCTAGCAGGGTAGACCATGTGAGGCCATGTGCTAAACAGAGTGAGTACGGTAGTGGCAGGGTAGACCATGTGAGGCCATGTGCTAAACAGAGTGAGTACGGTAGTGGCAGGGTAGACCATGTGAGGCCATGTGCTAAACAGAGTGAGTACGGTAGTGGCAGGGTAGACCATGTGAGGCCATGTGCTAAACAGAGTGAGTACGGTAGTGGCAGGGTAGACCATGTGAGGCCATGTGCTAAACAGAGTGAGTACGGTAGTGGCAGGGGAGGCCATGTGCTAAACAGAGTGAGTACGGTAGTGGCAGGGTAGACCATGTGAGGCCATGTGCTAAACAGAGTGAGTACGGTAGTGGCAGGGTAGACCATGTGAGGCCATGTGCTAAACAGAGTGAGTACGGTAGTGGCAGGGTAGACCATGTGAGGCCATGTGCTAAACAGAGTGAGTACGGTAGTGGCAGGGTAGGCTAGCAGGGTAGACCATGTGAGGCCATGTGCTAAACAGAGTGAGTACGGTAGTGGCAGGGTAGGCTAGCAGGGTAGACCATGTGAGGCCATGTGCTAAACAGAGTGAGTACGGTAGTGGCAGGGTAGACCATGTGAGGCCATGTGCTAAACAGAGTGAGTACGGTAGTGGCAGGGTAGACCATGTGAGGCCATGTGCTAAACAGAGTGAGTACGGTAGTGGCAGGGTAGACCATGTGAGGCCATGTGCTAAACAGAGTGAGTACGGTAGTGGCAGGGTAGACCATGTGAGGCCATGTGCTAAACAGAGTGAGTACGGTAGTGGCAGGGTAGACCATGTGAGGCCATGTGCTAAACAGAGTGAGTACGGTAGTGGCAGGGTAGACCATGTGAGGCCATGTGCTAAACAGAGTGAGTACGGTAGTGGCAGGGTAGACCATGTGAGGCCATGTGCTAAACAGAGTGAGTACGGTAGTGGCAGGGTAGACCATGTGAGGCCATGTGCTAAACAGAGTGAGTACGGTAGTGGCAGGGTAGACCATGTGAGGCCATGTGCTAAACAGAGTGAGTACGGTAGTGGCAGGGTAGACCATGTGAGGCCATGTGCTAAACAGAGTGAGTACGGTAGTGGCAGGGTAGACCATGTGAGGCCATGTGCTAAACAGAGTGAGTACGGTAGTGGCAGGGTAGACCATGTGAGGCCATGTGCTAAACAGAGTGAGTACGGTAGTGGCAGGGTAGACCATGTGAGGCCATGTGCTAAACAGAGTGAGTACGGTAGTGGCAGGGTAGACCATGTGAGGCCATGTGCTAAACAGAGTGAGTACGGTAGTGGCAGGGTAGACCATGTGAGGCCATGTGCTAAACAGAGTGAGTACGGTAGTGGCAGGGTAGACCATGTGAGGCCATGTGCTAAACAGAGTGAGTACGGTAGTGGCAGGGTAGACCATGTGAGGCCATGTGCTAAACAGAGTGAGTACGGTAGTGGCAGGGTAGACCATGTGAGGCCATGTGCTAAACAGAGTGAGTACGGTAGTGGCAGGGTAGACCATGTGAGGCCATGTGCTAAACAGAGTGAGTACGGTAGTGGCAGGGTAGACCATGTGAGGCCATGTGCTAAACAGAGTGAGTACGGTAGTGGCAGGGTAGGCTAGCAGGGTAGACCATGTGAGGCCATGTGCTAAACAGAGTGAGTACGGTAGTGGCAGGGTAGGCTAGCAGGGTAGACCATGTGAGGCCATGTGCTAAACAGAGTGAGTACGGTAGTGGCAGGGTAGACCATGTGAGGCCATGTGCTAAACAGAGTGAGTACGGTAGTGGCAGGGTAGACCATGTGAGGCCATGTGCTAAACAGAGTGAGTACGGTAGTGGCAGGGTAGACCATGTGAGGCCATGTGCTAAACAGAGTGAGTACGGTAGTGGCAGGGTAGACCATGTGAGGCCATGTGCTAAACAGAGTGAGTACGGTAGTGGCAGGGTAGACCATGTGAGGCCATGTGCTAAACAGAGTGAGTACGGTAGTGTTAGGGTAGACCATGTGAGGCCATGTGCTAAACAGAGTGAGTACGGTAGTGGCAGGGTAGACCATGTGAGGCCATGTGCTAAACAGAGTGAGTACGGTAGTGGCAGGGTAGACCATGTGAGGCCATGTGCTAAACAGAGTGAGTACGGTAGTGGCAGGGTAGACCATGTGAGGCCATGTGCTAAACAGAGTGAGTACGGTAGTGGCAGGGTAGACCATGTGAGGCCATGTGCTAAACAGAGTGAGTACGGTAGTGGCAGGGTAGACCATGTGAGGCCATGTGCTAAACAGAGTGAGTACGGTAGTGGCAGGGTAGACCATGTGAGGCCATGTGCTAAACAGAGTGAGTACGGTAGTGGCAGGGTAGACCATGTGAGGCCATGTGCTAAACAGAGTGAGTACGGTAGTGGCAGGGTAGACCATGTGAGGCCATGTGCTAAACAGAGTGAGTACGGTAGTGGCAGGGTAGACCATGTGAGGCCATGTGCTAAACAGAGTGAGTACGGTAGTGGCAGGGTAGACCATGTGAGGCCATGTGCTAAACAGAGTGAGTACGGTAGTGGCAGGGTAGACCATGTGAGGCCATGTGCTAAACAGAGTGAGTACGGTAGTGGCAGGGTAGACCATGTGAGGCCATGTGCTAAACAGAGTGAGTACGGTAGTGGCAGGGTAGACCATGTGAGGCCATGTGCTAAACAGAGTGAGTACGGTAGTGGCAGGGTAGACCATGTGAGGCCATGTGCTAAACAGAGTGAGTACGGTAGTGGCAGGGTAGACCATGTGAGGCCATGTGCTAAACAGAGTGAGTACGGTAGTGGCAGGGTAGACCATGTGAGGCCATGTGCTAAACAGAGTGAGTACGGTAGCAGCAGGGTAGACCATGTGAGGCCATGTGCTAAACAGAGTGAGTACGGTAGTGGCAGGGTAGACCATGTGAGGCCATGTGCTAAACAGAGTGAGTACGGTAGTGGCAGGGTAGGCTAGCAGGGTAGACCATGTGAGGCCATGTGCTAAACAGAGTGAGTACGGTAGTGGCAGGGTAGACCATGTGAGGCCATGTGCTAAACAGAGTGAGTACGGTAGTGGCAGGGTAGACCATGTGAGGCCATGTGCTAAACAGAGTGAGTACGGTAGTGGCAGGGTAGACCATGTGAGGCCATGTGCTAAACAGAGTGAGTACGGTAGTGGCAGGGTAGACCATGTGAGGCCATGTGCTAAACAGAGTGAGTACGGTAGTGGCAGGGTAGACCATGTGAGGCCATGTGCTAAACAGAGTGAGTACGGTAGTGGCAGGGTAGACCATGTGAGGCCATGTGCTAAACAGAGTGAGTACGGTAGTGGCAGGGTAGACCATGTGAGGCCATGTGCTAAACAGAGTGAGTACGGTAGTGGCAGGGTAGACCATGTGAGGCCATGTGCTAAACAGAGTGAGTACGGTAGTGGCAGGGTAGACCATGTGAGGCCATGTGCTAAACAGAGTGAGTACGGTAGTGGCAGGGTAGACCATGTGAGGCCATGTGCTAAACAGAGTGAGTACGGTAGTGGCAGGGTAGACCATGTGAGGCCATGTGCTAAACAGAGTGAGTACGGTAGTGGCAGGGTAGACCATGTGAGGCCATGTGCTAAACAGAGTGAGTACGGTAGTGGCAGGGTAGACCATCTGAGGCCATGTGCTAAACAGAGTGAGTACGGTAGTGGCAGGGGAGGCCATGTGCTAAACAGAGTGAGTACGGTAGTGGCAGGGGAGGCCATGTGCTAAACAGAGTGAGTACGGTAGTGTATTAAACAACCAAAGATTTCAAGAATAAAGGTGCTGAAAGTAGCCTTGGCCTATATCCTAATCTGACTTTGGTGCAGGTCATGTTGTTCTTCACATTACCGTCTCTGGTAAACACACACTATATCAAATAAAATAAAAATAGCTAGCTAAACAATTAACCATAATCCCAACTTTAATGCCTCGTTCAAAACAACTGGGAACTTAAGAAAGAAAAAAATCAGACTGGGAAAAATCATCCAACTCTGAATTCCAACTTGGGAACTTGGGGCTCTTTCTAGAGATCCAACACCAGCTAACGCTAGCTTGCTAACAGTACGCTTTAACTTGGGAACTTGGGGCTCTTTCTAGAGATCCAACACCAGCTAACGCTAGCTTGCTAACAGTACGCTTTAACTTGGGAACTTGGGGCTCTTTCTAGAGATCCAACACCAGCTAACGCTAGCTAGCTAACAGTACGCTTTAACTTGGGAACTTGGGGCTCTTTCTAGAGATCCAACACCAGCTAACGCTAGCTAGCTAACAGTACGCTTTAACTTGGGAACTTGGGGCTCTTTCTAGAGATCCAACACCAGCTAACGCTAGCTTGCTAACAGTACGCTTTAATTTGCAATGAAAACTACTTTCTGACAAAATTAAGAAACGTATAATATCTGAAAATGTAGCAAGACTCTTACCGGTATACATGGACGAACGTGTTTTATACAACAGCCTTCTTTCTGTGTTCTCTTTTTGGACTCTCTCCGCATTTGGCAATCATCTCTCTGCTTCCACCGGGCATTCCACTGATTTCAAAACTCGGTCAACTTCTTCCGTGATAATGACACTGTTTCTTCCCCACCATTGTCGTCAGAAGACTCTGCAATGTCTGGTTCAATGAGAATGTTTTTACCTAAATCAGGAATTTCCTCATCGTCTGATTCATTTTCAGAGTCAGAGAGAGTCAGCATGGCACGATCATCCTCCAGAAAGTAGTCCATCACAAGGTTTTCCCACTGAGATTTGTCGATAGCGCTATTCACTTCATGGCAGCAATATTGACAGCAGTAGCAAAACTTTTTCAGTTCTTCATGATATCTTTTTTTAAAAGCCTCAGTAGACAGGATTATCCACACATACGTAGCAGCTCATGTTATAGACAGAAGCATCCTACATGGCAGACCAATTCGAACTCATCTCTCGGCATGTCCAGCCCATCCATTATCTCAGCCAATCATGGCTAGTGGGAAGGTTCCTGTATTTTGCCATGGGTAAACCAACTAGGCTCGTTATTTAACAAGGCATTTCTGCCCAAAAACGTATTTAGATTTTTAAAAAACATTTTAAAAAACTTTTAAATGCCTCTCCTGTGAAGTAGTGATGTGCGATCTACGCCTAGTTTCTTGAAACGGGTCACATATGGTCATATATTTGGCAGGAGTTTAGGAAGTGCAGCTCAGTTTCCACCTCGATTTGTAGGCAGTGTGCACATAGCCTGTCTTCTCTTGAGAGCCAGGTCTGCCTACGGTGACCTTTCTCAATAGCAAGGCTATGCTCACTGAGTCTGTACATAGTCAAAGCTTTCCTTAATTTTGAGTCAGTCATAGTTGGCAGGTATTCTGTTTTCTCCATTTTTTGTTTAATTCTTTCCAGTGTGTCAAGTAATTATCTTTCTGTTTTCTCATGATTTGGTTGGGTCTTATTGGGTTGTTGTCCTGGGGCTCTGTGGGGTCTATTTGTGTTTGTGAACAGAGCCCCAGGACCAGCTTGCTTAGGGGACTCTTCTCCAGGTTAATCTCTCTGTAGGTGAAGGCTTTGTTATGGAAGGTTTGGGAATTGCTTCCTTTTATGTGGTTGTAGAATTTAACAGCTTTTTTCTGGATTTTGATCATTAGCTGGTATCGTCCTAATTCTGCTCTGCATGCATTATTTGGTTTTACGTTGTACACGGAGGATGTGTTTGCAGAATTCTGCATGCGGTGTCTCAATTTGGTGTTTGTCCCATTTTGTGAATTCTTGGTTGGTGAACGGATCCCAGACCTCATAACTATAAAGGGCAATGGATTCTATAACTGATTGAAGTATTTTTTGCCAAATCCTAATTGGGATGTCGAATGTTATGTTCCTTTTGATGCCGTAGAAGGCCCTTCTTGCCTTGTCTCTCAGATCGTTCACAGCTTTGTGGAAGTTACCTGTGGTGCTGATGTTTAGGCCGAGGTATGTATAGTTTTTTGTGTGCTCTAGGGCAACGGTGTCTAGATGGAATTTGTATTTGTGGTCCTGGCAACTGGACCGTTTTTGGAACACCATTATTTTTGTCTTACTGAGATTTACTGTCAGGGCCCAGGTCTGACAGAATCTGTGCAGAAGATCTAGGTGCTGCTGGTTGGGGACAGAAGCGCCAGATCATCTGCAAACAGTAAACATTTGTCTTCAGCTGCATCCCTGTCTCACCCCACTGCCCTGTGGAAAGAAATGTGTGTTCGCCAATTTTTACCGCACACTTGTTTTTTGTGTACATGGATTTTATTATGTCAGATGTTTTTCTCCCTCTCTCTGTCTCTAATACCTCTCTCTCTCTCTCACTCACTCACTCACTCACTCACTCTCTCTCTCTCTCTCTCTCTCTCTCTCGCTCTCTCTCTCTCTTGTCCTTTCACATCTCTCTCTCTTAACCTGATGTCCCATAATGCCTGTCTTCTTCCCTCTGTCTCATTCTGTTTTGAAGAAAGCAGGGTCAGTCTCTTAACCTGATGTCCCATAATGCCTGTCTTCTTCCCTCTGTCTCATTCTGTTTTGAAGAAAGCAGGGTCAGTCTCTTAACCTGATGTCCCATAATGCCTGTCTTCTTCCCTCTATGTCTCCTTCTTTCCCACAGGATCAGCTATAAGACGGCTTACCGGCGGGGAGTCCGGACCATGTACCGTCGCCGCTCACAGTGTTGCCCGGGTTACTTTGAGAGTGGAGACCTGTGTGTCCGTAAGTGTCTTTTTCTGCTTCCAATGTTCTGTTTCGCTCATAAACACACGTCTGCCTGTCCTATATTGTGCATAAAACAAAATACCCCAGAACACATGAAAAACATCTTCAAAACATCCTCAAAACATTTTCAAAACATATATAGAAATGTCAACAGGCACATAGTTTGTAATAAAGTGTACTGTCTCAAACTAGGATGTACTGTGGAGGCACTAGGATGCACTGTGGAGGCACTAGGATGCACTGTGGGGGCACTAGGATGCACTGTGGAGGCGCTAGGATGTACTGTGGAGGCGCTAGGATGCACTGTGGAGGCGCTAGGATGCACTGTGGAGGCGCTAGGATGTACTGTGGAGGCACTAGGATGCACTGTGGAGGCACTAGGATGTACTGTGGAGGCACTAGGATGCACTGTGGAGGCACTAGGATGCACTGTGGAGGCACTAGGATGCACTGTGGAGGCACTAGGATGCACTGTGGAGGCACTAGGATGTACTGTGGAGGCACTAGGATGCACTGTGGAGGCACTAGGATGCACTGTGGAGGCGCTAGGATGCACTGTGGAGGCGCTAGGATGTACTGTGGAGGCACTAGGATGTACTGTGGAGGCACTAGGATGCACTGTGGAGGCACTAGGATGCACTGTGGAGGCACTAGGATGTACTGTGGAGGCACTAGGATGCACTGTGGAGGCAGTAGGATGCACTGTGGAGGCACTAGGATGCACTGTGGAGGCACTATGATGTACTGTGGAGGCACTAGAATGTACTGTGGAGGCACTAGGATGTACTGTGGAGGCACTAGGATGCACTGTGGAGGCACTAGGATGTACTGTGGAGGCACTAGGATGCACTGTGGAGGCACTAGGATGTACTGTGGAGGCACTAGGATGCACTGTGGAGGCACTAGGATGCACTGTCCCAAACTAGGATGCACTGTGGAGGCACTAGGATGCACTGTGGAGGCACTAGGATGTACTGTGGAGGCACTAGGATGTACTGTGGAGGCACTAGGATGCACTGTGGAGGCACTAGGATGCACTGTGGAGGTACTAGGATGCACTGTGGAGGCAGTAGGATGCACTGTGGAGGCACTAGGATGCACTGTGGAGGCACTATGATGTACGGTACTAGGATGCACTGTGGAGGCACTAGGATGCACTGTGGAGGCACTAGGATGTACTGTGGAGGCACTAGGATGTACTGTGGAGGCACTAGGATGCACTGTGGAGGCACTAGGATGCACTGTGGAGGTACTAGGATGCACTGTGGAGGTACTAGGATGCACTGTGGAGGCACTAGGATGTACTGTCTCAAACTAGGATGCACTGTGGAGGTACTAGGATGCACTGTGGAGGCACTAGGATGCACTGTGGAGGCACTAGGATGTACTGTCTTAAACTAGGATGCACTGTGGATGCACTGTGGAGACACTAGGATGCACTGTGGAGACACTAGGATGCACTGTGGAGGCACTAGGATGCACTGTGGAGGTACTAGGATGTACTGTCTCAAACTAGGATGCACTGTGGAGGTACTAGGATGTACTGTCTCAAACTAGGATGCACTGTGGAGGTACTAGGATGTACTGTCTCAAACTAGGATGCACTGTGGAGGCACTAGGATGCACTGTGGAGCCTTGTGATATCTACACAGTTCCACAACATTGCCCAGTATTTCTCACACTTTTTCTCACCCTCTTATAACTCAATGGATCCCAAATGGCACCCTATTCCCTATATCATGCTTTACTTTCTACCCCATGGGCCCTGGTCAAAAGTAGTGCACTATATAGGGTGCCATTTGGGATGCAGTCTCTGTCTCTTATAGCTGATGTCCATCCTGTCTCTCCAGCCGGATCAGTTTAATTAAACTTCTAGAACAATGAGAGAAATTAATGACCAAGTAGGGCCTTAGTTACACCACCAGGATTCATACACACACACACACACATTCACAATGTCGTAAAACCCACACCAGGATTCAAAAACATAATAAGAACAGAAGAGCTGGGAAAAGAGAGCAGAGGCAATATGCTGATTACTAACTTAGAATGTCGTTTTTATAGTCATTGATTACTATTTTTATATCTGCATGTCAAAATGAGGTTTTTTTTGTGAGCATTTTGACCAAATGAAGAAAGAAGACCAATATATGGATACAAAGGATTTGACAGAAGGCTTTAACTGGTGTTCTTGGTTTAAGTTGACAGAAGGCTTTAACTGGTGTTCTTGGTTTGATTTGACAGAAGGCTTTAACTGGTGTTCTTGGTTTGATTTGACAGGAGGCTTTAACTGGTGTTCTTGGTTTGATTTGACATAGAAGGCTTTAACTGGTGTTCTTGGTTTGATTTGACATAGAAGGCTTTAACTGGTGTTCTTGGTTTGATTTGACAGAAGGCTTTAACTGGTGTTCTTGGTTTGATTTGACAGAAGGCTTTAACTGGTGTTCTTGGTTTGATTTGACAGAAGGCTTTAACTGGTGTTCTTGGTTTGATTTGACATAGAAAGCTTTAACTGGTGTTCTTGGTTTGATTTGACATAGAAGGCTTTAACTGGTGTTCTTGGTTTGATTTGACATAGAAGGCTTTAACTGGTGTTCTTGGTTTGATTTGACAGAAGGCTTTAACTGGTGTTCTTGGTTTGATTTGACATAGAAGGCTTTAACTGGTGTTCTTGGTTTGATTTGACAGAAGGCTTTAACTGGTGTTCTTGGTTTGATTTGACAGAAGGCTTTAACTGGTGTTCTTGGTTTGATTTGACAGAAGGCTTTAACTGGTGTTCTTGGTTTGATTTGACATAGAAGGCTTTAACTGGTGTTCTTGGTTTGATTTGACAGAAGGCTTTAACTTGTGTTCTTGGTTTGATTTGACAGAAGGCTTTAACTGGTGTTCTTGGTTTGATTTGACAGAAGGCTTTAACTGGTGTTCTTGGTTTGATTTGACAGAAGGCTTTAACTGGTGTTCTTGGTTTGATTTGACATAGAAGGCTTTAACTGGTGTTCTTGGTTTGATTTGACAGAAGACTTTAACTGGTGTTCTTGGTTTGATTTGACATAGAAGGCTTTAACTGGTGTTCTTGGTTTAAGTTGACATAGAAGGCTTTAACTGGTGTTCTTGGTTTGATTTGACATAGAAGGCTTTAACTGGTGTTCTTGGTTTATGTTGACATAGAAGGCTTTAACTGGGGTTCTTGGTTTGATTTGACATAGAAGGCTTTAACTGGTGTTCTTGGTTTAAGTTGACATAGAAGGCTTTAACTGGTGTTCTTGGTTTAAGTTGACATAGAAGGCTTTGCCTGGTGTTCTTGGTTTAAGTTGACATAGAAGGCTTTGCCTGGTATTCTTGGTTTAAGTTGACATAGAAGGCTTTAACTGGTGTTCTTGGTTTAAGTTGACATAGAAGGCTTTAACTGGTGTTCTTGGTTTAAGTTGACAGAAGGCTTTAACTGGTGTTCTTGGTTTGATTTGACAGAAGGCTTTAACTGGTGTTCTTGGTTTGATTTGACATAGAAGGCTTTAACTGGTGTTCTTGGTTTGATTTGACATAGAAGGCTTTAACTGGTGTTCTTGGTTTGATTTGACATAGAAGGCTTTAACTGGTGTTCTTGGTTTAATTTGACATAGAAGGCTTTAACTGGTGTTCTTGGTTTGATTTGACATAGAAGGCTTTAACTGGTGTTCTTGGTTTGATTTGACATAGAAGGCGTTAACTGGTGTTCTTGGTTTAAGTTGACATAGAAGGCTTTAACTGGTGTTCTTGGTTTGATTTGACATAGAAGGCTTTAACTGGTGTTCTTGGTTTGATTTGACATAGAAGGCTTTAACTGGTGTTCTTGGTTTGATTTGACAGAAGGATTTAACTTGTGTTCTTGGTTTGATTTGACAGAAGGCTTTAACTGGTGTTCTTGGTTTGATTTGACAGAAGGCTTTAACTGGTGTTCTTGGTTTGATTTGACATAGAAGGCTTTAACTGGTGTTCTTGGTTTGATTTGACATAGAAGGCTTTAACTGGTGTTCTTGGTTTGATTTGACAGAAGACTTTAACTGGTGTTCTTGGTTTAAGTTGACATAGAAGGCTTTAACTGGTGTTCTTGGTTTGATTTGACATAGAAGGCTTTAACTGGTGTTCTTGGTTTAAGTTGACATAGAAGGCTTTAACTGGTGTTCTTGGTTTAAGTTGACATAGAAGGCTTTGCCTGGTGTTCTTGGTTTAAGTTGACATAGAAGGCTTTGCCTGGTATTCTTGGTTTAAGTTGACATAGAAGGCTTTAACTGGTGTTCTTGGTTTAAGTTGACATAGAAGGCTTTAACTGGTGTTCTTGGTTTAAGTTGACAGAAGGCTTTAACTGGTGTTCTTGGTTTGATTTGACAGAAGGCTTTAACTGGTGTTCTTGGTTTGATTTGACATAGAAGGCTTTAACTGGTGTTCTTGGTTTGATTTGACATAGAAGGCTTTAACTGGTGTTCTTGGTTTGATTTGACATAGAAGGCTTTAACTGGTGTTCTTGGTTTAATTTGACATAGAAGGCTTTAACTGGTGTTCTTGGTTTGATTTGACATAGAAGGCTTTAACTGGTGTTCTTGGTTTGATTTGACATAGAAGGCTTTAACTGGTGTTCTTGGTTTAAGTTGACATAGAAGGCTTTAACTGGTGTTCTTGGTTTGATTTGACATAGAAGGCTTTAACTGGTGTTCTTGGTTTGATTTGACATAGAAGGCTTTAACTGGTGTTCTTGGTTTAAGTTGACATAGAAGGCTTTAACTGGTGTTCTTGGTTTGATTTGACATAGAAGGCTTTAACTGGTGTTCTTGGTTTAAGTTGACATAGAAGGCTTTAACTGGTGTTCTTGGTTTAAGTTGACATATCAGGCTTTAACTGGTGTTCTTGGTTTAAGTTGACATAGAAGGCTTTAACTGGTGTTCTTGGTTTAAGTTGACATAGAAGGCTTTAACTGGTGTTCTTGGTTTAAGTTGACATAGAAGGCTTTAACTGGTGTTCTTGGTTTGATTTGACATAGAAGGCTTTAACTGGTGTTCTTGGTTTGATTTGACATAGAAGGCTTTGCCTGGTGTTCTTGGTTTAAGTTGACATAGAAGGCTTTAACTGGTGTTCTTGGTTTAAGTTGACATATCAGGCTTTAACTGGTGTTCTTGGTTTAAGTTGACATAGAAGGCTTTAACTGGTGTTCTTGGTTTAAGTTGACATAGAAGGCTTTGCCTGGTGTTCTTGGTTTAAGTTGACATAGAAGGCTTTAACTGGTGTTCTTGGTTTAAGTTGACATATCAGGCTTTAACTGGTGTTCTTGGTTTAAGTTGACATAGAAGGCTTTAACTGGTGTTCTTGGTTTAAGTTGACATAGAAGGCTTTAACTGGTGTTCTTGGTTTAAGTTGACATAGAAGGCTTTAACTGGTGTTCTTGGTTTGATTTGACATAGAAGGCTTTAACTGGTGTTCTTGGTTTGATTTGACATAGAAGGCTTTGCCTGGTGTTCTTGGTTTAAGTTGACATAGAAGGCTTTGCCTGGTATTCTTGGTTTAAGTTGACATAGAAGGCTTTAACTGGTGTTCTTGGTTTGATTTGACAGAAGGCTTTAACTGGTGTTCTTGGTTTGATTTGACAGAAGGCTTTAACTGGTGTTCTTGGTTTGATTTGACAGAAGGCTTTAACTGGTGTTCTTGGTTTGATTTGACAGAAGGCTTTAACTGGTGTTCTTGGTTTGATTTGACATAGAAGGCTTTAACTGGTGTTCTTGATTTGAATTGACAGAAGGCTTTAACTGGTGTTCTTGGTTTGATTTGACATAGAAGGCTTTAACTGGTGTTCTTGGTTTGATTTGACAGAAGGCTTTAACTGGTGTTCTTGGTTTGATTTGACATAGAAGGCTTTAACTGGTGTTCTTGGTTTGATTTGACAGAAGGCTTTAACTGGTGTTCTTGGTTTGATTTGACAGAAGGCTTTAACTGGTGTTCTTGGTTTGATTTGACAGAAGGCTTTAACTGGTGTTCTTGGTTTGATTTGACAGAAGGCTTTAACTGGTGTTCTTGGTTTGATTTGACATAGAAGGCTTTAACTGGTGTTCTTGGTTTGATTTGACAGAAGACTTTAACTGGTGTTCTTGGTTTGATTTGACATAGAAGGCTTTAACTGGTGTTCTTGGTTTAAGTTGACATAGAAGGCTTTAACTGGTGTTCTTGGTTTGATTTGACATAGAAGGCTTTAACTGGTGTTCTTGGTTTGATTTGACATAGAAGGCTTTAACTGGTGTTCTTGGTTTGATTTGACATAGAAGGCTTTAACTGGTGTTCTTGGTTTAAGTTGACATAGAAGGCTTTAACTGGTGTTCTTGGTTTAAGTTGACATAGAAGGCTTTAACTGGTGTTCTTGGTTTAAGTTGACATAGAAGGCTTTAACTGGTGTTCTTGGTTTAAGTTGACATAGAAGGCTTTGCCTGGTGTTCTTGGTTTAAGTTGACATAGAAGGCTTTGCCTGGTATTCTTGGTTTAAGTTGACATAGAAGGCTTTAACTGGTGTTCTTGGTTTAAGTTGACATAGAAGGCTTTAACTGGTGTTCTTGGTTTAAGTTGACAGAAGGCTTTAACTGGTGTTCTTGGTTTGATTTGACAGAAGGCTTTAACTGGTGTTCTTGGTTTGATTTGACATAGAAGGCTTTAACTGGTGTTCTTGGTTTGATTTGACATAGAAGGCTTTAACTGGTGTTCTTGGTTTGATTTGACATAGAAGGCTTTAACTGGTGTTCTTGGTTTAATTTGACATAGAAGGCTTTAACTGGTGTTCTTGGTTTGATTTGACATAGAAGGCTTTAACTGGTGTTCTTGGTTTGATTTGACATAGAAGGCTTTAACTGGTGTTCTTGGTTTAAGTTGACATAGAAGGCTTTAACTGGTGTTCTTGGTTTGATTTGACATAGAAGGCTTTAACTGGTGTTCTTGGTTTGATTTGACATAGAAGGCTTTAACTGGTGTTCTTGGTTTGATTTGACAGAAGGCTTTAACTTCTGTTCTTGGTTTGATTTGACAGAAGGCTTTAACTGGTGTTCTTGGTTTGATTTGACAGAAGGCTTTAACTGGTGTTCTTGGTTTGATTTGACATAGAAGGCTTTAACTGGTGTTCTTGGTTTAAGTTGACATAGAAGGCTTTGCCTGGTATTCTTGGTTTGATTTGACAGAAGACTTTAACTGGTGTTCTTGGTTTGATTTGACATAGAAGGCTTTAACTGGTGTTCTTGGTTTGATTTGACATAGAAGGCTTTAACTGGTGTTCTTGGTTTAAGTTGACATAGAAGGCTTTAACTGGTGTTCTTGGTTTGATTTGACATAGAAGGCTTTAACTGGTGTTCTTGGTTTAAGTTGACATAGAAGGCTTTAACTGGTGTTCTTGGTTTAAGTTGACATAGAAGGCTTTGCCTGGTGTTCTTGGTTTAAGTTGACATAGAAGGCTTTGCCTGGTATTCTTGGTTTAAGTTGACATAGAAGGCTTTAACTGGTGTTCTTGGTTTAAGTTGACATAGAAGGCTTTAACTGGTGTTCTTGGTTTAAGTTGACAGAAGGCTTTAACTGGTGTTCTTGGTTTGATTTGACAGAAGGCTTTAACTGGTGTTCTTGGTTTGATTTGACATAGAAGGCTTTAACTGGTGTTCTTGGTTTGATTTGACATAGAAGGCTTTAACTGGTGTTCTTGGTTTGATTTGACATAGAAGGCTTTAACTGGTGTTCTTGGTTTAATTTGACATAGAAGGCTTTAACTGGTGTTCTTGGTTTGATTTGACATAGAAGGCTTTAACTGGTGTTCTTGGTTTGATTTGACATAGAAGGCTTTAACTGGTGTTCTTGGTTTAAGTTGACATAGAAGGCTTTAACTGGTGTTCTTGGTTTGATTTGACATAGAAGGCTTTAACTGGTGTTCTTGGTTTGATTTGACATAGAAGGCTTTAACTGGTGTTCTTGGTTTAAGTTGACATAGAAGGCTTTAACTGGTGTTCTTGGTTTGATTTGACATAGAAGGCTTTAACTGGTGTTCTTGGTTTAAGTTGACATAGAAGGCTTTAACTGGTGTTCTTGGTTTAAGTTGACATATCAGGCTTTAACTGGTGTTCTTGGTTTAAGTTGACATAGAAGGCTTTAACTGGTGTTCTTGGTTTAAGTTGACATAGAAGGCTTTAACTGGTGTTCTTGGTTTAAGTTGACATAGAAGGCTTTAACTGGTGTTCTTGGTTTAAGTTGACATAGAAGGCTTTAACTGGTGTTCTTGGTTTGATTTGACATAGAAGGCTTTAACTGGTGTTCTTGGTTTGATTTGACATAGAAGGCTTTGCCTGGTGTTCTTGGTTTAAGTTGACATAGAAGGCTTTGCCTGGTATTCTTGGTTTAAGTTGACATAGAAGGCTTTAACTGGTGTTCTTGGTTTGATTTGACAGAAGGCTTTAACTGGTGTTCTTGGTTTGATTTGACAGAAGGCTTTAACTGGTGTTCTTGGTTTGATTTGACAGAAGGCTTTAACTGGTGTTCTTGGTTTGATTTGACAGAAGGCTTTAACTGGTGTTCTTGGTTTGATTTGACATAGAAGGCTTTAACTGGTGTTCTTGATTTGAATTGACAGAAGGCTTTAACTGGTGTTCTTGGTTTGATTTGACATAGAAGGCTTTAACTGGTGTTCTTGGTTTGATTTGACAGAAGGCTTTAACTGGTGTTCTTGGTTTGATTTGACATAGAAGGCTTTAACTGGTGTTCTTGGTTTGATTTGACAGAAGGCTTTAACTGGTGTTCTTGGTTTAAATTTGACAGAAGGCTTTAACTGGTGTTCTTGGTTTGATTTGACAGAAGGCTTTAACTGGTGTTCTTGGTTTGATTTGACAGAAGGCTTTAACTGGTGTTCTTGGTTTGATTTGACATAGAAGGCTTTAACTGGTGTTCTTGGTTTGATTTGACAGAAGACTTTAACTGGTGTTCTTGGTTTGATTTGACATAGAAGGCTTTAACTGGTGTTCTTGGTTTAAGTTGACATAGAAGGCTTTAACTGGTGTTCTTGGTTTGATTTGACATAGAAGGCTTTAACTGGTGTTCTTGGTTTGATTTGACATAGAAGGCTTTAACTGGTGTTCTTGGTTTGATTTGACATAGAAGGCTTTAACTGGTGTTCTTGGTTTAAGTTGACATAGAAGGCTTTAACTGGTGTTCTTGGTTTAAGTTGACATAGAAGGCTTTAACTGGTGTTCTTGGTTTAAGTTGACATAGAAGGCTTTAACTGGTGTTCTTGGTTTAAGTTGACATAGAAGGCTTTAACTTGTGTTCTTGGTTTAAGTTGACATAGAAGGCTTTTTGATTTGACAGAAGGCTTTAACTGGTGTTCTTGGTTTGATTTGACATAGAAGGCTTTAACTGGTGTTCTTGGTTTGATTTGACAGAAGGCTTTAACTGGTGTTCTTGGTTTGATTTGACATAGAAGGCTTTGCCAGGTGTTCTTGGTTTGATTTGACATATAAGGCTTTAACTGGTGTTCTTGGTTTGATTTGACATAGAAGGCTTTAACTGGTGTTCTTGGTTTGATTTGACAGAAGGCTTTAACTGGTGTTCTTGGTTTGATTTGACATAGAAGGCTTTAACTGGTGTTCTTGGTTTGATTTGACATAGAAGGCTTTAACTGGTGTTCTTGGTTTGATTTGACAGAAGGCTTTAACTGGTGTTCTTGGTTTGATTTGACATAGAAGGCTTTAACTGGTGTTCTTGGTTTAAGTTGACATAGAAGGCTTTAACTGGTGTTCTTGGTTTGATTTGACATAGAAGGCTTTAACTGGTGTTCTTGGTTTGATTTGACATAGAAGGCTTTAACTTGTGTTCTTGGTTTAAGTTGACATAGAAGGCTTTGCCAAGTCTTCTTGTTTTCATAGTTTCTTCTGCTACATTCTATGCATAAGCATGTATTTCACGTTTTCTCAAGATCTTTCATTAAATTAATGATTTATTAGTATGACAATATAAATTCAGTCCTGCTTGTAACCTCTTTGACAGTGGCCCATGGCCTAGCTGAGGTTGGGCTGACTAGGAGGAACAATAGAGTCGAGTTTGTCCTTGTGTCCAGTCTGGGGCCTGGGTCAGTATTACACCATGTGGTGTAGCCTGGGGCCTGGGTCAGTATTACACCATGTGGTGTAGCCTGGGGCCTGGGACCTGGGGCCTGGGTCAGTATTACACCATGTGGTGTAGCCTGGGGCCTGGGACCTGGGGCCTGGGTCAGTATTACACCATGTGGTGTAGCCTGGGGTCTGGGGCCTGGGTCAGTATTACACCATGTGGTGTAGCCTGGGGTCTGGGGCCTGGGTCAGTATTACACCATGTGGTGTAGCCTGGGGTCTGGGGCCTGGGTCAGTATTACACCATGTGGTGTAGCCTGGGGCCTGGGTCAGTATTACACCATGTGGTGTAGCCTGGGGTCTGGGGCCTGGGTCAGTATTACACCATGTGGTGTAGCCTGGGGCCTGGGGCCTGGGTCAGTATTACACCATGTGGTGTAGCCTGGGGCCTGGGTCAGTATTACACCATGTGGTGTAGCCTGGGGCCTGGGTCAGTATTACACCATGTGGTGTAGCCTGGGGCCTGGGTCAGTATTACACCATGTGGTGTAGCCTGGGGCCTGGGTCAGTATTACACCATGTGGTGTAGCCTGGGGCCTGGGTCAGTATTACACCATGTGGTGTAGCCTGGGGTCTGGGGCCTGGGTCAGTATTACACCATGTGGTGTAGCCTGGGGCCTGGGTCAGTATTACACCATGTGGTGTAGCCTGGGGTCTGGGGTCTGGGTCAGTATTACACCATGTGGTGTAGCCTGGGGTCTGGGGCCTGGGTCAGTATTACACCATGTGGTGTAGCCTGGGGCCTGGGGCCTGGGTCAGTATTACACCATGTGGTGTAGCCTGGGGCCTGGGGCCTGGGTCAGTATTACACCATGTGGTGTAGCCTGGGGTCTGGGTCAGTATTACACCATGTGGTGTAGCCTGGGGCCTGGGGCCTGGGTCAGTATTACACCATGTGGTGTAGCCTGGGGCCTGGGTCAGTATTACACCATGTGGTGTAGCCTGGGGCCTGGGGCCTGGGTCAGTATTACACCATGTGGTGTAGCCTGGGGCCTGGGGCCTGGGTCAGTATTACACCATGTGGTGTAGCCTGGGGTCTGGGGCCTGGGTCAGTATTACACCATGTGGTGTAGCCTGGGGCCTGGGTCATTATTACACCATGTGGTGTAGCCTGGGGCCTGGGTCAGTATTACACCATGTGGTGTAGCCTGGGGTCTGGGGCCTGGGTCAGTATTACACCATGTGGTGTAGCCTGGGGCCTGGGTCAGTATTACACCATGTGGTGTAGCCTGGGGCCTGGGTCAGTATTACACCATGTGGTGTAGCCTGGGGTCTGGGTCAGTATTACACCATGTGGTGTAGCCTGGGGCCTGGGGCCTGGGTCAGTATTACACCATGTGGTGTAGCCTGGGGCCTGGGGCCTGGGTCAGTATTACACCATGTGGTGTAGCCTGGGGTCTGGGGCCTGGGTCAGTATTACACCATGTGGTGTAGCCTGGGGCCTGGGTCAGTATTACACCATGTGGTGTAGCCTGGGGCCTGGGTCAGTATTACACCATGTGGTGTAGCCTGGGGCCTGGGTCAGTATTACACCATGTGGTGTAGCCTGGGGTCTGGGGCCTGGGTCAGTATTACACCATGTGGTGTAGCCTGGGGCCTGGGTCAGTATTACACCATGTGGTGTAGCCTGGGGCCTGGGGCCTGGGTCAGTATTACACCATGTGGTGTAGCCTGGGGCCTGGGTCAGTATTACACCATGTGGTGTAGCCTGGGGTCTGGCGCCTGGGTCAGTATTACACCATGTGGTGTAGCCTGGGGCCTGGGTCAGTATTACACCATGTGGTGTAGCCTGGGGCCTGGGGCCTGGGTCAGTATTACACCATGTGGTGTAGCCTGGGGCCTGGGTCAGTATTACACCATGTGGTGTAGCCTGGGGCCTGGGTCAGTATTACACCATGTGGTGTAGCCTGGGGCCTGGGTCAGTATTACACCATGTGGTGTAGCCTGGGGCCTGGGTCAGTATTACACCATGTGGTGTAGCCTGGGGCCTGGGTCAGTATTACACCATGTGGTGTAGCCTGGGGCCTGGGGCCTGGGTCAGTATTACACCATGTGGTGTAGCCTGGGGCCTGGGTCAGTATTACACCATGTGGTGTAGCCTGGGGTCTGGGTCAGTATTACACCATGTGGTGTAGCCTGGGGTCTGGGGCCTGGGTCAGTATTACACCATGTGGTGTAGCCTGGGGCCTGGGTCAGTATTACACCATGTGGTGTAGCCTGGGGCCTGGGTCAGTATTACACCATGTGGTGTAGCCTGGGGTCTGGGTCAGTATTACACCATGTGGTGTAGCCTGGGGTCTGGGGCCTGGGTCAGTATTACACCATGTGGTGTAGCCTGGGGCCTGGGTCAGTATTACACCATGTGGTGTAGCCTGGGGTCTGGGTCAGTATTACACCATGTGGTGTAGCCTGGGGTCTGGGGCCTGGGTCAGTATTACACCATGTGGTGTAGCCTGGGGCCTGGGGCCTGGGTCAGTATTACACCATGTGGTGTAGCCTGGGGCCTGGGTCAGTATTACACCATGTGGTGTAGCCTGGGGCCTGGGTCAGTATTACACCATGTGGTGTAGCCTGGGGCCTGGGTCAGTATTACACCATGTGGTGTAGCCTGGGACCTGGGTCAGTATTACACCATGTGGTGTAGCCTGGGGCCTGGGGCCTGGGTCAGTATTACACCATGTGGTGTAGCCTGGGGCCTGGGTCAGTATTACACCATGTGGTGTAGCCTGGGGTCTGGGGCCTGGGTCAGTATTACACCATGTGGTGTAGCCTGGGGCCTGGGTCAGTATTACACCATGTGGTGTAGCCTGGGGTCTGGGGCCTGGGTCAGTATTACACCATGTGGTGTAGCCTGGGGCCTGGGTCAGTATTACACCATGTGGTGTAGCCTGGGGTCTGGGTCAGTATTACACCATGTGGTGTAGCCTGGGGTCTGGGGCCTGGGTCAGTACTACACCATGTGGTGTAGCCTGGGGCCTGGGGCCTGGGTCAGTATTACACCATGTGGTGTAGCCTGGGGCCTGGGTCAGTATTACACCATGTGGTGTAGCCTGGGGCCTGGGTCAGTATTACACCATGTGGTGTAGCCTGGGGCCTGGGTCAGTATTACACCATGTGGTGTAGCCTGGGACCTGGGTCAGTATTACACCATGTGGTGTAGCCTGGGGCCTGGGGCCTGGGTCAGTATTACATCATGTGGTGTAGCCTGGGGCCTGGGTCAGTATTACACCATGTGGTGTAGCCTGGGGTCTGGGGCCTGGGTCAGTATTACACCATGTGGTGTAGCCTGGGGCCTGGGTCAGTATTACACCATGTGGTGTAGCCTGGGGTCTGGGGCCTGGGTCAGTATTACACCATGTGGTGTAGCCTGGGGTCTGGGGTCTGGGTCAGTATTACACCATGTGGTGTAGCCTGGGGCCTGGGTCAGTATTACACCATGTGGTGTAGCCTGGGGTCTGGGGTCTGGGTCAGTATTACTCCATGTGGTGTAGCCTGGGGCCTGGGGCCTGGGTCAGTATTACACCATGTGGTGTAGGCTGGGGTCTGGGGCCTGGGTCAGTATTACACCATGTGGTGTAGCCTGGGGTCTGGGGTCTGGGTCAGTATTACACCATGTGGTGTAGCCTGGGGCCTGGGTCAGTATTACACCATGTGGTGTAGCCTGGGGTCTGGGGTCTGGGTCAGTATTACTCCATGTGGTGTAGCCTGGGGCCTGGGGCCTGGGTCAGTATTACACCATGTGGTGTAGCCTGGGGCCTGGGTCAGTATTACACCATGTGGTGTAGCCTGGGGTCTGGGGCCTGGGTCAGTATTACACCATGTGGTGTAGCCTGGGGCCTGGGGCCTGGGTCAGTATTACACCATGTGGTGTAGCCTGGGGCCTGGGTCAGTATTACACCATGTGGTGTAGCCTGGGGCCTGGGTCAGTATTACACCATGTGGTGTAGCCTGGGGTCTGGGGCCTGGGTCAGTATTACACCATGTGGTGTAGCCTGGGGCCTGGGTCAGTATTACTCCATGTGGTGTAGCCTGGGGCCTGGGTCAGTATTACACCATGTGGTGTAGCCTGGGGTCTGGGGCCTGGGGCCTGGGGCCTGGGTCAGTATTACTCCATGTGGTGTAGCCTGGGGCCTGGGTCAGTATTACACCATGTGGTGTAGCCTGGGGCATGGGGCCTGGGGCCTGGGGCCTGGGTCAGTATTACACCATGTGGTGTAGCCTGGGGCCTGGGGCCTGGGTCAGTATTACACCATGTGGTGTAGCCTGGGGTCTGGGGCCTGGGTCAGTATTACACCATGTGGTGTAGCCTGGGGCCTGGGGCCTGGGTCAGTATTACACCATGTGGTGTAGCCTGGGGCCTGGGTCAGTATTACACCATGTGGTGTAGCCTGGGGCCTGGGTCAGTATTACTCCATGTGGTGTAGCCTGGGGCCTGGGGCCTGGGTCAGTATTACACCATGTGGTGTAGCCTGGGGTCTTGGTCAGTATTACACCATGTGGTGTAGCCTGGGGCCTGGGTCAGTATTACTCCATGTGGTGTAGCCTGGGGCCTGGGGCCTGGGGTCTGGGTCAGTATTACACCATGTGGTGTAGCCTGGGGCTGGGTCAGTATTACACCATGTGGTGTAGCCTGGGGCATGGGGCCTGGGGCCTGGGGCCTGGGGCCTGGGTCAGTATTACACCATGTGGTGTAGCCTGGGGCCTGGGTCAGTATTACACCATGTGGTGTAGCCTGGGGCCTGGGTCAGTATTACTCCATGTGGTGTAGCCTGGGGCCTGGGGCCTGGGTCAGTATTACACCATGTGGTGTAGCCTGGGGTCTGGGTCAGTATTACACCATGTGGTGTAGCCTGGGGCCTGGGTCAGTATTACTCCATGTGGTGTAGCCTGGGGCCTGGGGCCTGGGGTCTGGGTCAGTATTACACCATGTGGTGTAGCCTGGGGCCTGGGTCAGTATTACACCATGTGGTGTAGCCTGGGGCCTGGGTCCTGGGGTCTGGGTCAGTATTACACCATGTGGTGTAGCCTGGGGCCTGGGTCAGTATTACACCATGTGGTGTAGCCTGGGGCCTGGGTCCTGGGTCCTGGGGTCTGGGTCAGTATTACACCATGTGGTGTAGCCTGGGGTCTGGGTCAGTATTACACCATGTGGTGTAGCCTGGGGCCTGGGTCCTGGGGTCTGGGTCAGTATTACACCATGTGGTGTAGCCTGGGGTCTGGGTCAGTATTACACCATGTGGTGTAGCCTGGGGCCTGGGTCAGTATTACACCATGTGGTGTAGCCTGGGGCCTGGGTCCTGGGGTCTGGGTCAGTATTACACCATGTGGTGTAGCCTGGGGCCTGGGGCCTGGGTCAGTATTACACCATGTGGTGTAGCCTGGGGCCTGGGTCAGTATTACACCATGTGGTGTAGCCTGGGGCCTGGGTCCTGGGGTCTGGGTCAGTATTACACCATGTGGTGTAGCCTGGGGTCTGGGGTCTGGGTCAGTATTACACCATGTGGTGTAGCCTGGGGCCTGGGGCCTGGGTCAGTATTACACCATGTGGTGTAGCCTGGGGTCTGGGTCAGTATTACACCATGTGGTGTAGCCTGGGGCCTGGGTCAGTATTACACCATGTGGTGTAGCCTGGGGCCTGGGTCAGTATTACACCATGTGGTGTAGCCTGGGGCCTGGGTCAGTATTACACCATGTGGTGTAGCCTGGGGCCTGGGTCAGTATTACACCATGTGGTGTAGCCTGGGGCCTGGGTCAGTATTACACCATGTGGTGTAGCCTGGGGTCTGGGGCCTGGGTCAGTATTACACCATGTGGTGTAGCCTGGGGTCTGGGGCCTGGGTCAGTATTACACCATGTGGTGTAGCCTGGGGCCTGGGTCAGTATTACACCATGTGGTGTAGCCTGGGGCCTGGGTCAGTATTACACCATGTGGTGTAGCCTGGGGCCTGGGTCAGTATTACACCATGTGGTGTAGCCTGGGGCCTGGGTCAGTATTACACCATGTGGTGTAGCCTGGGGCCTGGGTCAGTATTACACCATGTGGTGTAGCCTGGGGCCTGGGTCAGTATTACACCATGTGGTGTAGCCTGGGACCTGGGGCCTGGGTCAGTATTACACCATGTGGTGTAGCCTGGGGCCTGGGTCAGTATTACACCATGTGGTGTAGCCTGGGGCCTGGGTCAGTATTACACCATGTGGTGTAGCCTGGGGCCTGGGTCAGTATTACACCATGTGGTGTAGCCTGGGGCCTGGGTCAGTATTACACCATGTGGTGTAGCCTGGGGCCTGGGTCCTGGGGCCTGGGTCAGTATTACACCATGTGGTGTAGCCTGGGGCCTGGGTCAGTATTACACCATGTGGTGTAGCCTGGGGCCTGGGTCAGTATTACACCATGTGGTGTAGCCTGGGGCCTGGGTCCTGGGGCCTGGGTCAGTATTACACCATGTGGTGTAGCCTGGGGCCTGGGTCAGTATTACACCATGTGGTGTAGCCTGGGGCCTGGGTCAGTATTACACCATGTGGTGTAGCCTGGGGCCTGGGTCCTGGGGCCTGGGTCAGTATTACACCATGTGGTGTAGCCTGGGGCCTGGGTCAGTATTACACCATGTGGTGTAGCCTGGGGCCTGGGTCAGTATTACACCATGTGGTGTAGCCTGGGGCCTGGGTCAGTATTACTCCATGTGGTGTAGCCTGGGGCCTGGGGCCTGGGGCCTGGGGCCTGGGTCAGTATTACACCATGGGATTCCTGCCAGTCTTGCCTCATTGCAAGCTTGGGGGAAGTTCCATTGCAGAAATCAGCTAAAGAGGGGTTGGAATCCGATGTAAATCAGTGACGCCTTGCAACACGTCAAACCAATCAAATGCCTTGCTTGGGCAGAGCTCCAAAGGTGCTCACCACATTAGTGCCGTAGGAGCTACAGTGAGGACTAAACGTCCACAAAACAACCACTGGTGACTAAACATTTTAGAACGTTTGCAGCACGCTGGTTTTCACAGCATTTCTCTGTTATTTCCAGATGAGCTGAAGCTGCGGCAAGAGGGGAGAAATGATCTACAGTGCCGGACATGTCAATATGTTTCTGAAGTGATATTTGGCTGTAAAGGCTAGCACGAGGGACAGGAAGTAGCTAGCCACAATGAGATTCGTTTTGATAGGAATCAGCTACAGGAGGGCGGCTCATTGTAATGGATAGAATGGAATAAATGGAAAGGTGGCAAACGTTCTGGTTTCCACGTGTTTGATGTGTTTGATAACCTAACATCAATTCCATTCCAGCCATTACAATGAGCCCATCCTCCTATAGCGCCTCCCACCAGCCTCCTCTGCTACCTAGGTATAACTAACTAGCTACTAGCTAGTTCAATTTCTCTCATGATTATAATGCCATTAAACGTTGTATAAATACAGCATATTATTGACTTAAAAGGTCAGGGTGTGTTAGCCCAGTCGCTAGCTTATCTAGGGTCAGAGATACATAGAGCAACCACGTACATTTCACATTTCAGTCATTTAGCAGATGCTCTTATTATTTTTATTTTATGTATTTTTTCATACTGGCCCCCCGTGGGAATCGAACCCACAACCCTGGCATTGCAAGCGCCACGCTCTACCAACTGAGCTACACGGGGCCTCCATGGGGAGGGGAGGAAACTATCATCTATCTACGATACATATTTTTTTATTGTTGGACATAAAAGACTGTGAAAATACCAGCAAATCAGCTCCAAGTAACTCCAAGGAAATCTATTCCAAAGTAATCCCACGCATCATAGAGAGATGCTGGATATGTGATCGTATACAAATGTAAGCAAGGTTTGAAGTGATTATATTTTAGTCATCTGTTTGGGGTCAATTTGGAGTCTATAAATTATTTGTCATTATGTTCTGGCCCTCCGACCATCCGCTCAACAAAAAATTGGTCAGCAGCTGAATCTAGTAGATGATCCCTGCCATACGGTAAGCTGCTAAATGGATTCACATAGCTGATATACTGAGAAAGAGTGACAATCAAATAAAACAGATTGGAGATCTGACAACCAGACAAAAAGGAAAATGTTCATTTGAGAACAACTCAGAAACACATTAGAGACAGAAACCCTTCCCCTCTTTATGGTAGGAGTGTGATCTGTGATTAATCAACATTGACACTAGTTCATTTTGAATAATAGTTTAACAGTTAAAACAAGTTTAAACACTCCACTACAAAGCATCAACACTTCATCACTTCAAAATGTACAAATAAGCTAACTGGTATTTAAAGATTAGATGTCTTAGTCTAAACAACACTAGATCATTGAGTCGTAACAAGTAGGTTATTATTACTAAAGCGTCATTTCAGGTGAACAAAATAAACTCCGTACCAGTGGTGGCCAAACTTTCTCCACTGATCCCTGATCTACTGGGTGAGCAGACTTCTATTCCAGCCCAGCCATAGCTCACTTGCATTTGGAGACAGTGTATAAAAGTTAATTACTTAATTCATTAATCACTTGAGGGTGGCAGGTATCCAAGCAGCTAAGAGTGTTGGGCCAGTAGCTGGAAGGTTTCTGGTTCGAATCCCCGAGCTGACTAGGTGAAAAATCTGTCGATATGCCCTTGAGCAAGGCACTTAACCCTAGTTGCTACTGTAAGTCACTATTATATTTCTGTCCTCAAAGTTTTCCCCTTTAGGGACTGGAACTGGATAATCTTTTCATAATATCCTCCCACAAAATGACCTGCCCTGTCCAGTATCCTACACTCTCCCTTTACTGACAGCTGGAGCTGCAATTTCACCCGTGACAGTGTATAAAGTTAATTAGCTAGCTAGCTTTAAAAATGGCCTACTATAGGCAGCTAGCTATCTAGCTAGCTAGCTGTCACGCCCTGATCGAGAGAACTCTTGTTGGTTGGGTCAGGGTGTGAGTGTTGTTTGAGATCTATGTTATTAGATTCTATGTTTAGGATCTAGTATGTGTATTTCTATGTTTTGGCCCGGTGTGATTCCCAATCAGAGGCAGCTGTCGCTCGTTGTCTCTGATTGGGGATCATACTTAGGTAGCCTGGTTGCCTACCTTAGTTGTGGGATCTTGACTCGTGTTTGGCTTGTTGTGTTGTAGCCACTGTTTGAGCTTCACGTTTCTTTGTTTTGTTATTTTGTCAAGTGTTTATTCGTATTAATAATAATATGTACGCATACCACGCTGCACCTTGGTCTGACCCGTCTCTCAGCGATCGTGACACTAGCTAATAAGACATCATATTTTTTTACATTTTAGAAATGTATTTGCTTACTTACTCTGTTTTTTTGGGTCCTTACAAAAACAAAATTATTGGCAATCTTCCCGATTTTTCCGGTGGTAGCAAAGCGACGAATGGAGACGAGGCAAAAAGTGTGTTTGTCACCGGAGCAGTTTGTGTTGTGACGTTTGACTTTACCAACGTAATCCACTTTCAATTTCAATAAATATAAATCACAGACTGCTGGCCACACTGAAAACTAGCACTTTAAACTAGCATAGTCAACAACTCTCTACAAAATGTGGCCTAACCACACGGAAAACAGTGGCACACATAACCCACAGCACCCCTTCTATGGACGTGTGGGGGGAGGGTTCTTGAAATGTAACATCCAATCAAAATCTTGCCTGTGGACCATTCAAACCGTTTTTGCAATACAACATTCTCCAGACCTCCAAGGGAGGTGTGACAACACCGTGATTTTGTAGTTATGGCAACACGAAACTACTGTCAGTGTAGCCTGGTTAAAACCAGACTGGACGCTGTGATCACACAAGGTTGGAAAGGTCAGCCATAGCACAGCGCCCATGGAGCAGTTTTAGGGGTTAGGGTTAGTGCCTTGCTGAAGGGCACAACAGCCAGAGGTGGTATCTAGGATTAGATATTAGCAACACTCCCGTTGCCAGCTCTCATCCCACTCCTTCACATAGTGTCCTTCTCTATCTCTCTATGTCTTTCTCTCTCTCTCTCTCTCTCTCTCTCTCTCTCTCGCTCTCTCTCTCTCTCAATCCCTCTCTCTCTCTCTCTCTCAATCTCTCTCCCTCTTTCTCTCTCAATCTCTCTCTCTCTCTCTCTCTCTCTCTCTCTCTCTCTCTCTCTCTCTCTCCATCTCCCTCTCTCTCTCTCTCTCTCTCCATCTCCCTCTCTCTCTCTCTCTCTCTTTCTCTCTCTCTCTCCCCCCCCCCCCCCCCCCCAGGTTAAGGTGATAAATCCTAAGGGCTCCAGGAGGGCAGTGTAACTGTCTGCTGTCTCTGAACAGTGCTCCTCTCTTGTTAATCCGTATTATAATCCCGTCTGTTGTTAGGGTTTCTCACCGGCAGGATTAAGGGATTATGCAGGCTAGCACCCAGCCTTATTTAGCATGCTGACACAAAAGATAGGTATTAGGGACAGCGTCAATGCATACCGCAGGTATTAGATTGCTTCCCAAATAGCACCCTATTCCCTACATAGTGCACTACCTATGGGTCCTGGTCTAAAGTAGTGCACTATATAGGGAATAGGGTGCCATTCGGGATGCATCCATTGCCCTCAATACATACTGGTGGCGTTAAAGGAGGTTTCAATAACACCTAGGTTCTACTGGAGGCGTTGAGCTGAAACTCTCTCTCCCTTTATTATTAATGCAGCTCAGAGCCTGGTCCCAGATCTGTTTGTGCTGTCTTGCCTTTAGTAGCCTGGTCCCAGATCTGTTTGTGCTGTCTGGTGGCAAGACACAAACAAATCTGGGACCAGGCTACCTCGTAAACAGATCTGGGACCAGGCTACCTCA
>NW_028164530.1:65000-71356 GCF_964263955.1 Coregonus lavaretus | reverse complement strand
GTCCGGCTGGGAACACTGCTCCTTGCGGACCAGACTCTCTATTCCCCAGATGATAGCAGCCGCTAGACAGAAGTAGGGAGGATGGTCTTGGGGTCCAATTCTGTAGTAGCAGGGCTGTACAGACGTGAGAGTGAGTGTCAGGCTTCACATTCTTGGACTCCGGGCGGTAGGAGATAGTGAAATGGAAGCGAGTTAATAACAGGGCCCGTCTCACCTGCCTGGGGTTGAGGCGCTTGGCGGTGCAGAGACATTCCAGGTTCTTATGGTCCGTCCACACCAAGAATGGGTGTTCCGCCCATTCTAACCAGTGCCTCCACTCCAACAACGCCATCTTGACTGTGAGTAATTCTCGATTTCCCACGTCATAGTTCCTCTCAGCGGGGTTAAGACGATGGGAAAAGATGGCGCAGGGATGCAGCTTCTGGTCCTGGGCAGAACGCTGGGAAAGGACAGCCCCCACTCCGATGTCCGAGGCGTCGACCTCCACCACAAACTTACAGGACGGGTCCGGATGGATTAGGATGGGAGCTGAAATGAATTGCTGCTTGAGGTCTGAGAAAGCCCTGTCAGCTGCTGGAGACCATATGAACAGAAACTTGGGAGAGGTGAATGCTGAGAGGGGGGAAGCCAGAGTGCTGTACCCAGGGTGCTGTAGCCAGGGTGCTGTACCCAGGGTGCTGTAACCAGGGTGCTGTAGCCAGGGTGCTGTAACCAGGGTGCTGTAACCAGGGTGCTATAGCCAGGGTGCTGTAACCAGGGTGCTGTAGCCAGGGTGCTGTAACCAGGGTGCTGTAACCAGGGTGCTGTACCCAGGGTGCTGTAACCAGGGTGCTATAGCCAGGGTGCTGTAACCAGGGTGCTGTACCCAGGGTGCTGTAACCAGGGTGCTGTACCCAGGGTGCTGTAGCCAGGGTGCTGTAACCAGGGTGCTGTAGCCAGGGTGCTGTAACCAGGGTGCTGTAGCCAGGGTGCTGTAACCAGGGTGCTGTAGCCAGGGTGCTGTACCCAGGGTGCTGTAACCAGGGTGCTATAGCCAGGGTGCTGTAGGTGCTGTACCCAGGGTGCTGTAACCAGGGTGCTGTAACCAGGGTGCTGTACCCAGGGTGCTGTAGCCAGGGTGCTATAGCCAGGGTGCTGTAGCCAGGGTGCTGTAACCAGGGTGCTGTAACCAGGGTGCTGTAACCAGGGTGCTGTAACCAGGGTGCTATAGCCAGGGTGCTGTAACCAGGGTGCTGTAACCAGGGTGCTGTAACCAGGGTGCTATAGCCAGGGTGCTGTAACCAGGGTGCTGTAGCCAGGGTGCTGTAGCCAGGGTGCTGTAACCAGGGTGCTGTAGCCAGGGTGCTGTAACCAGGGTGCTGTAGCCAGGGTGCTGTAACCAGGGTGCTGTAGCCAGGGTGCTGTAGCCAGGGTGCTGTACCCAGGGTGCTGTAGCCAGGGTGCTGTACCCAGGGTGCTGTAGCCAGGGTGCTGTACCCAGGGTGCTGTAACCAGGGTGCTGTAGCCAGGGTGCTGTAACCAGGGTGCTGTAGCCAGGGTGCTGTAACCAGGGTGCTATAGCCAGGGTGCTGTACCCAGGGTGCTGTAGCCAGGGTGCTGTACCCAGGGTGCTGTAACCAGGGTGCTGTAGCCAGGGTGCTGTAACCAGGGTGCTGTAACCAGGGTGCTGTAACCAGGGTGCTATAGCCAGGGTGCTGTAACCAGGGTGCTGTAACCAGGGTGCTGTAGCCAGGGTGCTGTAACCAGGGTGCTGTAGCCAGGGTGCTGTAGCCAGGGTGCTGTAACCAGGGTGCTGTATCCAGGGTGCTGTAACCAGTGTGCTGTAACCAGGGTGCTGTAACCAGGGTGCTGTAACCAGGGTGCTGTAGCCAGGGTGCTGTAGCCAGGGTGCTGTAACCAGGGTGCTGTAGCCAGGGTGCTGTACCCAGGGTGCTGTTACTAGGGTGCTGTAACCAGGGTGCTGTAACCCCGAATGAAACAACAGTAGAAATGAGCAAACCCCAGGAAGCGCTGCAGCTGCACTCTGGATGTGGGTTGAGGCCAATCCACCACCGCTCTCACCTTGTCAGGGTCCAGCTGAATATTCCCTGCAGCGATGACGTATCCTAGGAAGGAGATGGTGGAGCGATGGAACTCACATTCTCCGCCTTCACGAAAAGCAGGTTCTCCAGGAGATGCTGGAGAACCTGTCGGACATGGAGAACATGCTCTTGAGCTGACCGGGAATGAATGAGGATGTCGTCGATGTAGACAAACACAAATCAGTTCAACATGTCACGGAGCACATCATTGACCAGGGCCTGGAACACTGCGGGAGCGTTGGTCAATCCGAACGGCATCATCAGGTACTCGTAGTGCCCATAGCCGAGTTGAAGGCCGTCTTCCACTCGTCTCCTTCCCGTATCTGAACCAGATGGTAGGCGTTCCGAAGGTCCAACTTGGTGAAGATGACCGCCCCCTGGAGAGGCTCGAAAGCCGAGGAGATGAGTGGTACCGGGTAACGTTTTTTAACCGTAATGTCATTAAGACCCCGGTAGTCAATACACGGATGCAGGGTCTTGTCCTTCTTCTCCACAAAGAAGAACCCTGCTTCGGCAGGGTAGGCAGATGGACACATAATCCCTGCAGAGAGAGTGTCCTCAACGTACCCTTCCATCGCTTTGGTCTCCTGACCTGACAGGGAATAAAGTCGCCCCGAGGCGATGCCCGGGAGAAGGTTCATTGCACAGTCATAGGGCAGAGGAAGAGATGTGTCACGGGCCTTGCTGAAAGCCTCCCGGAGGTCCTGGTACTCCACGGGAAAGGCGGAGAGGTCTGAGGCTTCTTCCGAGCCCACAGGAAGATGTCCCGGGGCAGGCTGCGCCGACTTCAGGCAATGGGCATGGCAAAACTGACTCCAACCCATGATGGAACCCGTAGCCCAATCGATTAGGGTTGCACCGCCGAGATACTTCATGCAGGACAGTCAAATGTAACTCCCCACAAGTCCCACAGCATTTCTTGAGAGAGCAGCAGCCCTCCCTGTGTCCCTCCCCACACCTGGAGCATCTCTTCATTTTTACATTTACATTTTAGTCATTTAGCAGACGCTCTTATCCAGAGCGACTTACAGGAGCAATTAGGGTTAAGTGCCTTGCTCAAGGGCACATTAACGTCATTTAGCAGACGCTCTTAGCCAGAGCGACTCACAAATTGGTGCGTTCACCCTATAGCCAGTGGGATAACCACTTTACAATTTGGGGGGGGGGGGGGGGGGGTTAGAAGGAATACTTTATCCTATCCCAGGTATTCCTTAAAGAGGTGGGGTTTCAAATGTCTCCGGAAGGTGGTGAGTGACTCCGCTGTCCTGGCGTCTTGAGGGAGCTTGTTCCACCATTGGGGTGCCAGAGCAGCGAACAGTTTTGACTGGGCTGAGCGGGAGCTATGCTTCCGCAGAGGAAGGGGAGCCAGCAGGCCAGAGGTGGATGAACGCAATGCCCTCGTTTGGGTGTAGGGACTGATCAGAGCCTGAAGGTACAGAGGTGCCGTTCCCCTCACTGCTCCATAGGCAAGCACCATGGTCTTGTAGCGGATGCGAGCTTCAACTGGAAGCCAGTGGAGTGTGCGGAGGAGGGGGGTGACGTGAGAGAACTTGGGAAGGTTGAACACCAGACGGGCTGCGGCATTCTGGATGAGTTGTAGGGGTTTAATGGCACAGGCAGGGAGGCCAGCCAACAGCGAGTTGCAGTAGTCCAGACGGGAGATGACAAGTGCCTGGATTAGGACCTGTGCCGCTTCCTGTGTAAGGCAGGGTCGTACTCTCCGAATGTTGTAGAGCATGAACCTGCAGGAGCGGGTCACCGCCTTGATGTTGGCGGAGAACGACAGGGTGTTGTCCAGGGTCACGCCTAGGCTCTTCGCACTCTGGGAGGAGGACACAGCGGAGTTGTCAACCTTGATGGCGAGATCATGGAACGGGCAGTCCTTCCCCGGGAGGAAGAGCAGCTCCGTCTTGCCTGGGTTCAGCTTGAGGTGGTGATCCGTCATCCATACTGATATGTCTGCCAGACATGCAGAGATGCGATTCGCCACCTGGTTATCAGAAGGGGGAAAGGAGAAGATTAGTTGTGTATCGTCAGCGTAGCAGTGATAGGAAAGGCCATGTGAGGATATGACAGAGCCAAGTGACTTGGTGTATAGGGAGAAAAGGAGAGGGCCTAGAACTGAGCCCTGGGGGACACCAGTGGTGAGAGCACGTGGTGCGGAGACAGCTTCTCGCCACGCCACTTGGTAGGAGCGACCGGTCAGGTAGGACGCAATCCAGGAGTGAGCCGCGCCGGAGATGCCCAGCTCGGAGAGGGTGGAGAGGAGGATCTGATGGTTCACAGTATCAAAGGCAGCAGACAGGTCTAGAAGGACAAGAGCAGAGGAGAGAGAGTTAGCTTTAGCAGTGCGGAGAGTCTCCGTGACACAGAGAAGAGCAGTCTCAGTTGAATGACCAGTCCTGAAACCTGATTGGTTTGGATCAAGAAGGTCATTCTGAGAGAGATAGCAAGAGAGTTGGCTAAAGACGGCACGCTCAATAGTTTTGGAAAGAAAAGAAAGAAGGGATACTGGTCTGTAGTTGTTGACATCAGTGGGGTCGAGTGTTGGTTTTTTGAGAAGGGGAGCAACTCTCGCTCTCTTGAAGACGGAAGGGACATGGCCAGCGGTCAAGGATGAGTTGATCAGCGAGGTGAGGTAGGGGAGAAGGTCACCGGAGATGGTCTGGAGAAGGGAGGAGGGGATGGGGTCAAGCGGGCAGGTTGT
Organism: Coregonus lavaretus; assembly: GCF_964263955.1. Lineage (NCBI taxonomy): Eukaryota > Metazoa > Chordata > Actinopteri > Salmoniformes > Salmonidae > Coregonus > Coregonus lavaretus. The sequence goes on along the minus strand of NW_028164530.1, from coordinate 66,568 downwards.
TGGGCGGCCTGCAGTCACAAGTCGCAGGATTTTATCTGGAGAGAGAGGGGAGAAAGAAGTCAAAGCATAGGGTAGGGCAGTGTGAGCAGGACCAGCAGTGTCATTAGACTTAACAAACGAGGATCGGATGTCGTCAACCTTCTTTTCAAAGTGGTTGACGAAGTCATCCACAGAGAGAGAGGAGGGGGGGGGGGGGGGGGGGAGGATTCAGGAGGGAGGAAAATGTGGCAAAGAGCTTCCTAGGGTTAGAGGCAGATGCTTGGAATTTAGAGTGGTAGAAGGTGGCCTTAGCAGCAGAAACAGATGAAGAAAATGTAGAGAGGAGGGAGTGAAAAGATGCCAGGTCGGCAGGGAGTTTAGTTTTCTTCCATTTCCGCTCCGCTGCCCGGAGCTCAGTTCTGTGAGCTCGCAATGAGTCATCAAGCCACGGAGCTGGAGGGGAGGACCGAGCCGGCCGGGAGGATAGGGGACACAGAGAGTCAAAGGATGCAGAAAGGGAGGAGAGGAGGGTTGAGGAGGCAGAATCAGGAGATTGGAGGGAGAAGGATTGAGCAGAGGGAAGAGATGATAGGATGGAAGAGGAGAGAGTAGTGGGAGAGAGAGAGCGAAGGTTGCGGCGGCGCATTACCATCTGTGTAGGGGCAGAGTGAGTAGTGTGGGAGGAGAGCGAGAGAGAAAAGGAAACAAAGTAGTGGTCGGAGACATGGAGGGGAGTTGCAGTGAGATTAGTAGAGGAGCAGCATCTAGTGAAGATGAGGTCAAGCGTATTGCCTGCCTTGTGAGTAGGGGGGGACGGTGAGAGGGTGAGGTCAAAAGAGGAGAGGAGTGGAAAGAAGGAGGCAGAGAGAAATGAGTCAAATGTGGACATAGGGAGGTTGAAATCCCCCAAAACTGTGAGGGGTGAGCCATCCTCAGGGAAGGAACTTATCAAGGCGTCAAGCTCATTGATGAACTCTCCAAGGGAACCTGGAGGGCGATAGATGACAAGGATATTAAGCTTAAATGGGCTAGTGACTGTGACAGCATGGAATTCAAATGAGGAGATAGACAGATGGGTTAGGGGAAAAATTGAGAATGTCCACTTGGGAGAGATGAGGATTCCTGTACCACCACCCCTCTGACCAGATGCTCTCGGGGTATGCGAGAACACATGGTCAGACGAGGAGAGAGCAGTAGGAGTAGCAGTGTTTTCAGTGGTGATCCATGTTTCCGTCAGCGCCAGGAAGTCGAGGGACTGGAGGTTGGCATAGGCTGGGATGAAGTCAGCTTTGTTGGCAGCAGAACGGCAGTTCCAGAGGCTGCCTGCGACCTGGAACTCCACGTGGGTGGTGCGTGCAGGGACCACCAGGTTAGAGAGGCAGCAGCCACGCGGTGTGGTGCGTTTGTGTAGCCTGTGCAGAGAGGAGAGAACAGGGATAGGCAGAGGCATAGTTGACAGGCTGTAGCAAATGGCTACAAAAATGCAGAGGAGATCGGAATGAAATGAGCTAAGCATCTGGGAGCGGAGAGAGCAGGGCCTCCCTCACCAAAAACTTCTACCTCAGAAACTAAAATTGTTTCACTGAACC
>NW_028164530.1:20000-60000 GCF_964263955.1 Coregonus lavaretus | reverse complement strand
TGTCACATGACTGACTATGGAAATACTCTGTCACATGACTGACTATGGAAATACTCTGTCACATGACTGACTATGGAAATACTCTGTCACATGACTGACTATATAAAACTCTGTCACATGACTGACTATAGAAACATTGTGATTATAGAGACTCAAAGTAACAACAGCCTCTATGATTAAAGGGATCAGAGTCCATCTGTGACTGGGCTCTCACCATCATCATCATTAACATTATTCACATCTTTCAAATTCAATCAAGTCACAATTATCAGCTTGGGTTTGACTTTTGATTGCCCATTGATTGAGCTGTCAGAAAGGAGAGACGCATTAGTACATGGGCCTACCAAGGAAAAAAGTTTGAAAGCTGTTTGTGATTATAAAATTCTGACCACAGAATGTTTCTATAAAATGTCTGCCTTTTCCACTACATTTTAACAGTCTAATAAAGCCTATTTAATATCAACATCAACAACAACAAAAATCAATTTGGCTTATGTCGGTTTAATTCGGTCTCATTATGATACAGAACATGTAGAATATTTCAAAATAACAGAATGCCATGTTTAATTCGGTCTCATTATGATACAGAACATGTAGAATATTTCAAAATAACAGAATGCCATGTTTAATTCGGTCTCATTATGATACAGAACATGTAGAATATTTCAAAATAACAGAATGCCATGTTTAATTCGGTCTCATTATGATACAGAACATGTAGAATATTTCAAAATAACAGAATGCCATATTTTGAGTTGACTGTGGGCTGTATAGCATCTTTGAAAACTATTTTGATACTCACATCATGTCTCGATAATATGAATGGGAATGTATTCCACGTTGTTTTGAAGTCAGTAGGCTATTTGTCTAAAAGTGTGTTTATTTTATGCAAATAACTGTGAATGAGGGATTATTTAATGAGTGTTCCACAAACAAAATGTAATAGTTCATTGTTCATTACGTTTGTTCATTCAATACACCCGCAACGCTGACTCCGTCGTCATATTCAAAACCAGACTACATTTGAATTGTTAAATATTCCACCTCTCTTTTGTGCTATACGGGGTTTAGAAAGGCCCTTTGAAGCCAATGTGCCATAAAGGCCCCACATTCAAATGATTTTCACCTCACTCATCTCTCCCATTATTCCCATTTTTCATCAACAAAATATCCATGAGAGATTCACAATGTTGTAAAGTGCTGCCCTGCCCTGGCTGGGTACCCAAAGGTGAAGCTGTTGATATAAAAATAAAACCCAGCCGTGATCTGCCCAACGATGCCACTCTACCAGACGAACTCAATGCATTTTTCTAGGGAGTTTTTCCTAGCCACCGTGCTTCTACATCTGCATTGCTTTGCTTGCTGTTTGGGGTTTTAGGCTGGGTTTCTGTATAGCACTTTGTGACATCTGCTGATGTAAAAAGGGCTTTAAAAATAAAATGTGATTGATTGATTGATTGATTTTATGGTCAATTAGACAAAAACAACACTGAGCCGTGCATGAGGGCCCCCGCCGACCCAGAGGACCCTGTGATCTTGCTCTCCGAGAACGACATGAATAAGGTTTTTAATCAGGTCAATACTCGCAAGGCCGCGGGGCCGGACAGTATTCCAGGGCGCGTGCTCAGAGCATGCGGACAGTATTCCAGGGCGCGTGCTCAGAGCATGCGGACAGTATTCCAGGGCGCGTGCTCAGAGCATGAGCAGAACAGCTGGCAGGCATATTCATGGTCATAACAGCTGGCAGGAGACAGCTAACCCTAACCCTAACCCTAACCCTAACCCTAACCCTAACCCTAACCCTAACCCTAACCCAGGCATATTCACGGTCATGTTCAACCTCACCTCGTCCCAGTCTGTAATCCCCACGTCTCAAACTGACCTCCATTTTTCCTGTTCCCAAGAACTCTAAGGCTTCATACCACAATGGCTACCACCCTGTAGCACTCACATCTGACATCATGAAGCGCTTTGAAAGAATGATTATGGCACACATCAACTCCATCATTCTAGACACCTTAGACCCACTCCAATTTGCATACCGACCCAACAGATCCATAGACGACGCAATCTTAATTGCACTCTACACTGGATAAGAGGAATACCTATGTGCTGTTCATTGACTACAGAGCAGAGTTCAACACCATCGTCCCCTCCAAGCTCGTCAACAAGCTTGGGACCCTGGGACTGAACACCTCCCTCTGCAACTGGATTCTGGACTTCCTGACGGGCCGCCCCCAGGTGATGAGGGTAGGCAACATCACCTCCGCCACGCTGACCCTCAACACGGGGACCCCACAGGGGTGTGTGCTTAGTCCCCTCCTGTACCCCCTGTTCACGCACGACTGAGTGGCCACGTACGACTCCAGCACCATCATCAAGTTTGCTGATGACACGATGGTGGTAGGCCTGATCACAGACGATGATGAGACAGCCTACAGCGAGTACGCCCCCATTCACATCGACGGGGCTGTATTGGAGCGGGTCGAGAGCTTCAAGTTCCTCGGTGTCCAAATCACTAAGGACTTTAAATGGTCCACACACACTGCACAGTCGTGAAGAAGGACCAGAAAATTGTTATAGACTCCAGCCACCGAAAGGCATAGACTGTTCTCTCTGCTTCCGCACGGCAGGCGGTACCGGTGCATCAAGTCTGACACCAACAGGCCCCTGAACAGCTTCTATCCCCAAGCCATAAGACTGCTGAATAGCTAATCATGGCTACACGGACTATCTGAGTTGAGCCTTTTATTTATATTTTTGCACTGACTCTATGCACACTCACAGGGCCCTACACACACACTCACACTGATACTCCAACACACACACTCACTTAATTTGCTCACACACACATAACACACACACACACACATTCATACTCACTCTACACACACGCACACACACTCAGATACCCTGCTGCTTACTCTGTTTATGAAACAGTGCCATCAGAACGTATTCCATATTTAGTTGTTGTTACAGCATTCATTCAAAATTAAATAAATACTCTTTTTTTTTCTAACCCCTGTACACACAATACCCCATAATGACAAAGTGAAAACATGTTTTTTTAGAAAATACCCAGACTCTGCCTAAAGGTGTCCGTCCGACCAAACTGAGCAACCGGCGAGAAGGACCTTGGTCAGGGAGGTGACCAAGAACCCAATGACCACTCTGACAGAACTACAGAGTTCCTTGGCTGACATGGGATGAACCTGCCAGAAGGACAACAGTCTCTACAGCACTTCACCAATCTGGGCTTTATGGGAGAGCGGCCAGAAAATGGCACATGACAGCATGCCTGGAGTTTGCAAAAAGGCACATGAAAGACTCTGAGAACATAAGGCAAAAGATCCTGTGGTCTGATGAGACAAAAATTGAACTCTTTGGCCTGAATGCAAATCGCTATGTCTGGAGAAAACCAGGCACAGCTCATCACCCGTCTAACACCATCCCTACCGTGAAGCATGGTGGTGGCAGCATCAGTTATGGGGATGCTTTTCAGCAGCAGAGACTGGTAAGGATAGAGGGAACAATGAATGGAGCCAAATACAGGCAAATCCTTGATGAGAACCTGCTTCAGAGTGCAAATGACCTTAGACTGGGGAGAAGATGTATGTTCCAACAGGACAATGACCTCAAGCATACAGCCAAAGCAACGCTGGAATGGCTTCAGAACAAGGATGTGAAAGTCCTTGAAGGGCCAGGCAATCCCGTTGAAAATCTGTGAAAATTCTTGAAGATTGCTGTTTGCCACCGCTCCCCATCTAACTTAACAGACATTGAGGAATCTGAAGAATGGGAGAAAATCCCCGAATCAGGATGTGCAAAGCTGGTACAGACATACACAATAAAACTCAAAGCAGTTAATCGCTGCCAAAGGTGCTTCTACAAAGTATTGACTCAGGGGTGTGAATACTTATGTAAATTAGATATCTGATATTAATTTACAATACATTTACAAACATTTCCCAAAACACGTTTTCACTTTGTCTTTGTCATTAAGGTACTGTGAAATGTATTTATATATTTTTAAATCAGGCTGTAACAGTAAAATGTGGAAAAAGTCAATGGGTATGAATACTTTCTGAAGCCTCTATATTACCTGATGGCTAGTCACCGTACCCCGATACATATCTAACCCTACCACTCCAGTATCCCTGCATATTGTAAATATGGTATTGGCACTGACCCTGGAACTGACCCTGTATATAGCTACTGATCCTGGAACTGACCCTGTATATAGCTACTGACCCTGGAACTGACCCTGTATATAGCTACTGACCCTGGAACTGTCCCTGTATATAGCTACTGACCCTGGAACTGTCCCTGTATATAGCTACTGACCCTGGAACTGACCCTGTATATAGCTACTGACCCTGGAACTGTCCCTGTATATAACTACTGACCCTGGAACTGACCCTGTATATAGCTACTGACCCTGGAACTGTCCCTGTATATAGCTACTGACCCTGGAACTGTCCCTGTATATAGCTACTGACCCTGGAACTGACCCTGTATATAGCTACTGACCCTGGAACTGTCCCTGTATATAACTACTGACCCTGGAACTGACCCTGTATATAGCTACTGACCCTGGAACTGACCCTGTATATAGCTACTGACCCTGGAACTGTATATAGCTACTGACCCTGGAACTGTCCCTGTATATAGCTACTGACCCTGGAACTGTCCCTGTATATAGCTACTGACCCTGGAACTGACCCTGTATATAGCTACTGACCCTGGAACTGTCCCTGTATATAGCTACTGACCCTGGAACTGTATATAGCTACTGACCCTGGAACTGTCCCTGTATATAGCTACTGACCCTGGAACTGACCCTGTATATAGCTACTGACCCTGGAACTGACCCTGTATATAGCTACTGACCCTGGAACTGTATATAGCTACTGACCCTGGAACTGTCCCTGTATATAGCTACTGACCCTGGAACTGACCCTGTATATAGCTACTGACCCTGGAACTGTCCCTGTATATAGCTACTGACCCTGGAACTGTCCCTGTATATAGCTACTGACCCTGGAACTGTATATAGCTACTGACCCTGGAACTGACCCTGTATATAGCTACTGACCCTGGAACTGTATATAGCTACTGACCCTGGAACTGTCCCTGTATATAGCTACTGACCCTGGAACTGTCCCTGTATATAGCTACTGACCCTGGAACTGTCCCTGTATATAGCTACTGACCCTGGAACTGACCCTGTATATAGCTACTGACCCTGGAACTGACCCTGTATATAGCTACTGACCCTGGAACTGTCCCTGTATATAGCTACTGACCCTGGAACTGTCCCTGTATATAGCTACTGACCCTGGAACTGTATATAGCTACTGACCCTGGAACTGACCCTGTATATAGCTACTGACCCTGGAACTGACCCTGTATATAGCTACTGACCCTGGAACTGTCCCTGTATATAGCTACTGACCCTGGAACTGTCCCTGTATATAGCTACTGACCCTGGAACTGACCCTGTATATAGCTACTGACCCTGGAACTGACCCTGTATATAGCTACTGACCCTGGAACTGTATATAGTTACTGACCCTGGAACTGTCCCTGTATATAGCTACTGACCCTGGAACTGACCCTGTATATAGCTACTGACCCTGGAACTGTATATAGCTACTGGCCCTGGAACTGTATATAGCTACTGACCCTGGAACTGTATATAGCTACTGACCCTGGAACTGTATATAGCTACTGACCCTGGAACTGACCCTGTATATAGCTACTGACCCTGGAACTGACCCTGTATATAGCTACTGACCCTGGAACTGTATATAGCTACTGACCCTGGAACTGTATATAGCTACTGACCCTGGAACTGACCCTGTATATAGCTACTGACCCTGGAACTGTATATAGCTACTGACCCTGGAACTGACCCTGTATATAGCTACTGACCCTGGAACTGTATATAGCTACTGACCCTGGAACTGTATATAGCTACTGACCCTGGAACTCTATATAGCTACTGACCCTGGAACTGACCCTGTATATAGCTACTGACCCTGGAACTGTATATAGCTACTGACCCTGGAACTGACCCTGTATATAGCTACTGACCCTGGAACTGACCCTGTATATAGCTACTGACCCTGGAACTGTATATAGCTACTGACCCTGGAACTGTCCCTGTATATAGCTACTGACCCTGGAACTGACCCTGTATATAGCTACTGACCCTGGAACTGACCCTGTATATAGCTACTGACCCTGGAACTGACCCTGTATATAGCTACTGACCCTGGAACTGTATATAGCTACTGGCCCTGGAACTGTATATAGCTACTGACCCTGGAACTGTATATAGCTACTGACCCTGGAACTGTATATAGCTACTGACCCTGGAACTGACCCTGTATATAGCTACTGACCCTGGAACTGACCCTGGAACTGTCCCTGTATATAGCTACTGACCCTGGAACTGTATATAGCTACTGACCCTGGAACTGTATATAGCTACTGACCCTGGAACTGACCCTGTATATAGCTACTGACCCTGGAACTGTATATAGCTACTGACCCTGGAACTGACCCTGTATATAGCTACTGACCCTGGAACTGTATATAGCTACTGACCCTGGAACTGTATATAGCTACTGACCCTGGAACTGTATATAGCTACTGACCCTGGAACTCTATATAGCTACTGACCCTGGAACTGACCCTGTATATAGCTACTGACCCTGGAACTGACCCTGTATATAGCTACTGACCCTGGAACTGTATATAGCTACTGACCCTGGAACTGTATATAGCTACTGACCCTGGAACTGTATATAGCTACTGACCCTGGAACTGTCCCTGTATATAGCTACTGACCCTGGAACTGTCCCTGTATATAGCTACTGACCCTGGAACTGACCCTGTATATAGCTACTGACCCTGGAACTGTCCCTGTATATAGCTACTGACCCTGGAACTGACCCTGTATATAGCTACTGACCCTGGAAATGTCCCTGTATATAGCTACTGACCCTGGAACTGTATATAGCTACTGACCCTGGAACTGACCCTGTATATAGCTACTGACCCTGGAACTGTCCCTGTATATAGCTACTGACCCTGGAACTGTCCCTGTATATAGCTACTGACCCTGGAACTGTCCCTGTATATAGCTACTGACCCTGGAACTGTCCCTGTATATAGCTACTGACCCTGGAACTGTCCCTGTATATAGCTACTGACCCTGGAACTGTCCCTGTATATAGCTACTGACCCTGGAACTGACCCTGTATATAGCTACTGACCCTGGAACTGTCCCTGTATATAGCTACTGACCCTGGAACTGTATATAGCTACTGACCCTGGAACTGTATATAGCTACTGACCCTGGAACTGTATATAGCTACTGACCCTGGAACTGTATATAGCTACTGACCCTGGAACTGTATATAGCTACTGACCCTGGAACTGTCCCTGTATATAGCTACTGACCCTGGAACTGTATATAGCTACTGACCCTGGAACTGTATATAGCTACTGACCCTGGAACTGTCCCTGTATATAGCTACTGACCCTGGAACTGTATATAGCTACTGACCCTGGAACTGACCCTGTATATAGCTACTGACCCTGGAACTGTATATAGCTACTGACCCTGGAACTGTATATAGCTACTGACCCTGGAACTGTATATAGCTACTGACCCTGGAACTGTCCCTGTATATAGCTACTGACCCTGGAACTGACCCTGTATATAGCTACTGACCCTGGAACTGTCCCTGTATATAGCTGCTGACCCTGGGACTGTCCCTGTATATAGCTACTGACCCTGGATCTGTCCCTGTATATAGCTACTGACCCTGGAACTGTATATAGCTACTGACCCTGGAACTGACCCTGTATATAGCTACTGACCCTGGAACTGTCCTTGTATATAGCTACTGACCCTGGATCTGTCCCTGTATATAGCTACTGACCCTGGAACTGTATATAGCTACTGACCCTGGAACTGACCCTGTATATAGCTACTGACCCTGGAACTGACCCTGTATATAGCTACTGACCCTGGAACTGACCCTGTATATAGCTACTGACCCTGGAACTGTATATAGCTACTGACCCTGGAACTGTATATAGCTACTGACCCTGGAACTGACCCTGTATATAGCTACTGACCCTGGAACTGTATATAGCTACTGACCCTGGAACTGTATATAGCTACTGACCCTGGAACTGTCCCTGTATATAGCTACTGACCCTGGAACTGTCCCTGTATATAGCTACTGACCCTGGAACTGTCCCTGTATATAGCTACTGACCCTGGAACTGTATATAGCTACTGACCCTGGAACTGTCCCTGTATATAGCTACTGACCCTGGAACTGTCCCTGTATATAGCTACTGACCCTGGAACTGTATATAGCTACTGACCCTGGAACTGTATATAGCTACTGACCCTGGAACTGTCCCTGTATATAGCTACTGACCCTGGAACTGTCCCTGTATATAGCTACTGACCCTGGAACTGTATATAGCTACTGACCCTGGAACTGTCCCTGTATATAGCTACTGACCCTAGAACTGTATATAGCTACTGACCCTGGAACTGTCCCTGTATATAGCTACTGACCCTGGAACTGTCCCTGTATATAGCTACTGACCCTGGAACTGTATATAGCTACTGGCCCTGGAACTGACCCTGTATATAGCTACTGACCCTGGAACTGTATATAGCTACTGACCCTGGAACTGTCCCTGTATATAGCTACTGACCCTGGAACTGACCCTGTATATAGCTACTGACCCTGGAACTGTCCCTGTATATAGCTACTGACCCTGGAACTGTCCCTGTATATAGCTACTGACCCTGGAACTGTATATAGCTACTGACCCTGGAACTGTATATAGCTACTGACCCTGGAACTGTATATAGCTACTGACCCTGGAACTGTCCCTGTATATAGCTACTGACCCTGGAACTGTCCCTGTATATAGCTACTGACCCTGGAACTGACCCTGTATATAGCTACTGACCCTGGAACTGACCCTGTATATAGCTACTGACCCTGGAACTGTATATAGCTACTGACCCTGGAACTGTATATAGCTACTGACCCTGGAACTGTCCCTGTATATAGCTACTGACCCTGGAACTGTCCCTGTATATAGCTACTGACCCTGGAACTGACCCTGTATATAGCTACTGACCCTGGAACTGACCCTGTATATAGCTACTGACCCTGGAACTGTATATAGCTACTGACCCTGGAACTGTATATAGCTACTGACCCTGGAACTGACCCTGTATATAGCTACTGACCCTGGAACTCTATATAGCTACTGACCCTGGAACTGACCCTGTATATAGCTACTGACCCTGGAACTGACCCTGTATATAGCTACTGACCCTGGAACTGTATATAGCTACTGACCCTGGAACTGACCCTGTATATAGCTACTGACCCTGGAACTGTCCCTGTATATAGCTACTGACCCTGGAACTGTATATAGCTACTGACCCTGGAACTGTATATAGCTACTGACCCTGGAACTGACCCTGTATATAGCTACTGACCCTGGAACTGTCCCTGTATATAGCTACTGACCCTGGAACTGTCCCTGTATATAGCTACTGATCCTGGAACTGACCCTGTATATAGCTACTGACCCTGGAACTGTCCCTTTATATAGCTACTGACCCTGGAACTGACCCTGTATATAGCTACTGACCCTGGAACTGACCCTGTATATAGCTACTGACCCTGGAACTGACCCTGTATATAGCTACTGACCCTGGAACTGACCCTGTATATAGCTACTGACCCTGGAACTGTATATAGCTACTGACCCTGGAACTGTATATAGCTACTGACCCTGGAACTGTATATAGCTACTGACCCTGGAACTGTCCCTGTATATAGCTACTGACCCTGGAACTGACACTGTATATAGCTACTGACCCTGGAACTGTATATAGCTTCTGACCCTGGAACTGACCCTGTATATAGCTACTGACCCTGGAACTGACCCTGTATATAGCTACTGACCCTGGAACTGACCCTGTATATAGCTACTGACCCTGGAACTGTATATAGCTACTGACCCTGGAACTGTATATAGCTACTGACCCTGGAACTGACCCTGTATATAGCTACTGACCCTGGAACTGTCCCTGTATATAGCTACTGACCCTGGAACTGACCCTGTATATAGCTACTGACCCTGGAACTGTCCCTGTATATAGCTACTGACCCTGGAACTGACCCTGTATATAGCTACTGACCCTGGAACTGTATATAGCTACTGACCCTGGAACTGACCCTGTATATAGCTACTGACCCTGGAACTGACCCTGTATATAGCTACTGACCCTGGAACTGTCCCTGTATATAGCTACTGACCCTGGAACTGTCCCTGTATATAGCTACTGACCCTGGAACTGTCCCTGTATATAGCTACTGACCCTGGAACTGTATATAGCTACTGACCCTGGAACTGACCCTGTATATAGCTACTGACCCTGGAACTGTCCCTGTATATAGCTACTGACCCTGGAACTGTATATAGCTACTGACCCTGGAACTGACCCTGTATATAGCTACTGACCCTGGAACTGTCCCTGTATATAGCTACTGACCCTGGAACTGTCCCTGTATATAGCTACTGACCCTGGAACTGACCCTGTATATAGCTACTGACCCTGGAACTGTATATAGCTACTGACCCTGGAACTGTATATAGCTACTGACCCTGGAACTCTATATAGCTACTGACCCTGGAACTGTCCCTGTATATAGCTACTGACCCTGGAACTGTATATAGCTACTGACCCTGGAACTCTATATAGCTACTGACCCTGGAACTCTATATAGCTACTGACCCTGGAACTGTCCCTGTATATAGCTACTGACCTTGGAACTGTATATAGCTACTGACCCTGGAACTGACCCTATATATAGCTACTGACCCTGGAACTGTATATAGCTACTGACCCTGGAACTGTATATAGCTACTGACCCTGGAACTCTATATAGCTACTGACCCTGGAACTGTCCCTGTATATAGCTACTGACCCTGGAACTCTATATAGCTACTGACCCTGGAACTGTATATAGCCACTGACCCTGGAACTGTCCCTGTATATAGCTACTGACCCTGGAACTGTCCCTGTATATAGCTACTGACCCTGGAACTGTATATAGCTACTGACCCTGGAACTGTCCCTGTATATAGCTACTGACCCTGGAACTGACCCTGTATATAGCTACTGACCCTGGAACTGTCCCTGTATATAGCTACTGACCCTGGAACTGTCCCTGTATATAGCTACTGACCCTGGAACTGACCCTGTATATAGCTACTGACCCTGGAACTGTATATAGCTACTGACCCTGGAACTGTCCCTGTATATAGCTACTGACCCTGGAACTGTCCCTGTATATAGCTACTGACCCTGGAACTGACCCTGTATATAGCTACTGACCCTGGAACTGTATATAGCTACTGACCCTGGAACTGTATATAGCTACTGACCCTGGAACTGTATATAGTTACTGACCCTGGAACTGTCCCTGTATATAGCTACTGACCCTGGAACTGTATATAGCTACTGACCCTGGAACTGTATATAGCTACTGACCCTGGAACTGTATATAGCTACTGACCCTGGAACTCTATATAGCTACTGACCCTGGAACTGTCCATGTATATAGCTACTGACCTTGGAACTGTATATAGCTACTGACCCTGGAACTGTATATAGCTACTGACCCTGGAACTGACCCTGTATATAGCTACTGACCCTGGAACTGACCCTGTATATAGCTACTGACCCTGGAACTGTATATAGCTACTGACCCTGGAACTGACCCTGTATATAGCTACTGACCCTGGAACTGACCCTGTATATAGCTACTGACCCTGGAACTGTCCCTGTATATAGCTACTGACCTTGGAACTGTATATAGCTACTGACCCTGGAACTGTATATAGCAACTGACCCTGGAACTGTCCCTGTATATAGCTACTGACCCTGGAACTGTCCCTGTATATAGCTACTGACCCTGGAACTGACCCTGTATATAGCTACTGATCCTGGAACTGACCCTGTATATAGCTACTGACCCTGGAACTGACCCTGTATATAGCTACTGACCCTGGAACTGACCCTGTATATAGCTACTGACCCTGGAACTGTATATAGCTACTGACCCTGGAACTGTATATAGCTACTGACCCTGGAACTGTATATAGCTACTGACCCTGGAACTGTATATAGCTACTGACCCTGGAACTCTATATAGCTACTGACCCTGGAACTGTCCCTGTATATAGCTACTGACCTTGGAACTGTATATAGCTACTGACCCTGGAACTGACCCTGTATATAGCTACTGACCCTGGAACTGACCCTGTATATAGCTACTGACCCTGGAACTGTATATAGCTACTGACCCTGGAACTGACCCTGTATATAGCTACTGACCCTGGAACTGACCCTGTATATAGCTACTGACCCTGGAACTGTATATAGCTACTGACCCTGGAACTAACCCTGTATATAGCTACTGACCCTGGAACTGTCCCTGTATATAGCTACTGACCCTGGAACTGACCCTGTATATAGCTACTGACCCTGGAACTGACCCTGTATATAGCTACTGACCCTGGAACTGTATATAGCTACTGACCCTGGAACTGACCCTGTATATAGCTACTGACCCTGGAACTGTATATAGCTACTGACCCTGGAACTGACCCTGTATATAGCTACTGACCCTGGAACTGTCCCTGTATATAGCTACTGACCCTGGAACTGACCCTGTATATAGCTACTGACCCTGGAACTGTTCCTGTATATAGCTACTGACCCTGGAACTGACCCTGTATATAGCTACTGACCCTGGAACTGTATATAGCTACTGACCCTGGAACTGTATATAGCTACTGACCCTGGAACTGTATATAGCTACTGACCCTGGAACTGTCCCTGTATATAGCTACTGACCCTGGAACTGTATATAGCTACTGACCCTGGAACTGTATATAGCTACTGACCCTGGAACTGTATATAGCTACTGACCCTGGAACTGACCCTGTATATAGCTACTGACCCTGGAACTGTATATAGCTACTGACCCTGGAACTGACCCTGTATATAGCTACTGACCCTGGAACTGTATATAGCTACTGACCCTGTATATAGCTACTGACCCTGGAACTGTCCCTGTATATAGCTACTGACCCTGGAACTGACCCTGTATATAGCTACTGACCCTGGAACTGTATATAGTTACTGACCCTGGAACTGACCCTGTATATAGCTACTGACCCTGGAACTGACCCTGTATATAGCTACTGACCCTGGAACTGTATATAGCTACTGACCCTGGAACTGACCCTGTATATAGCTACTGACCCTGGAACTGTCCCTGTATATAGCTACTGACCCTGGAACTGTCCCTGTATATAGCTACTGACCCTGGAACTGTATATAGCTACTGACCCTGGAACTGACCCTGTATATAGCTACTGACCCTGGAACTTTATATAGCTACTGACCCTGGAACTGTCCCTGTATATAGCTACTGACCCTGGAACTGTATATAGCTACTGACCCTGGAACTGTATATAGCTACTGACCCTGGAACTTTATATAGCTACTGACCCTGGAACTGTCCCTGTATATAGCTACTGACCCTGGAACTGTATATAGCTACTGACCCTGGAACTGTATATAGCTACTGACCCTGGAACTGTATATAGCTACTGACCCTGGAACTGTATATAGCTACTGACCCTGGAACTGTATATAGCTACTGACCCTGGAACTGTATATAGCTACTGACCCTGGAACTGACCCTGTATATAGCTACTGACCCTGGAACTGACCCTGTATATAGCTACTGACCCTGGAACTGACCCTGTATATAGCTACTGACCCTGGAACTGTCCCTGTATATAGCTACTGACCCTGGAACTGACCCTGTATATAGCTACTGACCCTGGAACTGACCCTGTATATAGCTACTGACCCTGGAACTGTATATAGCTACTGACCCTGGAACTGTCCCTGTATATAGCTACTGACCCTGGAACTGTCCCTGTATATAGCTACTGACCCTGGAACTGACCCTGTATATAGCTACTGACCCTGGAACTGTATATAGCTACTGACCCTGGAACTGACCCTGTATATAGCTACTGACCCTGGAACTGACCCTGTATATAGCTACTGACCCTGTCCCTGTATATAGCTACTGACCCTGGAACTGACCCTGTATTTAGCTACTGACCCTGGAACTGTCCCTGTATATAGCTACTGACCCTGGAACTGTCCCTGTATATAGCTACTGACCCTGGAACTGACCCTGTATATAGCTACTGACCCTGGAACTGTCCCTGTATATAGCTACTGACCCTGGAACTGACCCTGTATATAGCTACTGACCCTGGAACTGTCCCTGTATATAGCTACTGACCCTGGAACTGTCCCTGTATATAGCTACTGACCCTGGAACTGTATATAGCTACTGACCCTGGAACTGACCCTGTATATAGCTACTGACCCTGGAACTGTATATAGCTACTGACCCTGGAACTGTCCCTGTATATAGCTACTGACCCTGGAACTGTATATAGCTACTGACCCTGGAACTGTCCCTGTATATAGCTACTGACCCTGGAACTGTATATAGCTACTGACCCTGGAACTGACCCTGTATATAGCTACTGACCCTGGAACTGTCCCTGTATATAGCTACTGACCCTGGAACTGTCCCTGTATATAGCTACTGACCCTGGAACTGTATATAGCTACTGACCCTGGAACTGTCCCTGTATATAGCTACTGACCCTGGAACTGTATATAGCTACTGACCCTGGAACTGACCCTGTATATAGCTACTGACCCTGGAACTGACCCTGTATATAGCTACTGACCCTGGAACTGTCCCTGTATATAGCTACTGACCCTGGAACTGTCCCTGTATATAGCTACTGACCCTGGAACTGACCCTGGAACTGACCCTGTATATAGCTACTGACCCTGGAACTGACCCTGTATATAGCTACTGACCCTGGAACTGTATATAGCTACTGACCCTGGAACTGACCCTGTATATAGCTACTGACCCTGGAACTGACCCTGTATATAGCTACTGACCCTGGAACTGTCCCTGTATATAGCTACTGACCCTGGAACTGTATATAGCTACTGACCCTGGAACTGACCCTGTATATAGCTACTGACCCTGGAACTGACCCTGTATATAGCTACTGACCCTGGAACTGACCCTGTATATAGCTACTGACCCTGGAACTGACCCTGTATATAGCTACTGACCCTGGAACTGTCCCTGTATATAGCTACTGACCCTGGAACTGACCCTGTATATAGCTACTGACCCTGGAACTGACCCTGTATATAGCTACTGACCCTGGAACTGTATATAGCTACTGACCCTGGAACTGTATATAGCTACTGACCCTGGAACTGTCCCTGTTTATAGCTACTGACCCTGGAACTGTATATAGCTACTGACCCTGGAACTGTCCCTGTATATAGCTACTGACCCTGGGACTGACCCTGTATATAGCTACTGACCCTGGAACTGTCCCTGTTTATAGCTACTGACCCTGGAACTGTATATAGCTACTGACCCTGGAACTGTCCCTGTATATAGCTACTGACCCTGGAACTGACCCTGTATATAGCTACTGACCCTGGAACTGTATATAGCTACTGACCCTGAAACTGTATATAGCTACTGACCCTGGAACTGACCCTGTATATAGCTACTGACCCTGGAACTGTCCCTGTATATAGCTACTGACCCTGGAACTGACCCTGTATATAGCTACTGACCCTGGAACTGACCCTGTATATAGCTACTGACCCTGGAACTGTCCCTGTATATAGCTACTGACCCTGGAACTGACCCTGTATATAGCTACTGACCCTGGAACTGACCCTGTATATAGCTACTGACCCTGGAACTGACCCTGTATATAGCTACTGACCCTGGAACTGACCCTGTATATAGCTACTGACCCTGGAACTGTATATAGCTACTGACCCTGGAACTGTATATAGCTACTGACCCTGGAACTGTCCCTGTTTATAGCTACTGACCCTGGAACTGTATATAGCTACTGACCCTGGAACTGTCCCTGTATATAGCTACTGACCCTGGAACTGTATATAGCTACTGACCCTGGAACTGTATATAGCTACTGACCATGGAACTGACCCTGTATATAGCTACTGACCCTGGAACTGACCCTGTATATAGCTACTGACCCTGGAACTGTATATAGCTACTGACCCTGGAACTGTCCCTGTATATAGCTACTGACCCTGGAACTGACCCTGTATATAGCTACTGACCCTGGAACTGTATATAGCTACTGACCCTGGAACTCTATATAGCTACTGACCCTGGAACTGTCCCTGTATATAGCTACTGACCCTGGAACTGTCCCTGTATATAGCTACTGACCCTGGGACTGTCCCTGTATATAGCTACTGACCCTGGAACTGTCCCTGTATATAGCTACTGACCCTGGAACCGTATATAGCTACTGACCCTGGAACTGACCCTGTATATAGCTACTGACCCTGGACCTGTCCCTGTATATAGCTACTAACCCTGGGACTGACCCTGTATATATCTACTGACCCTGGAACTGTCCCTGTATATAGCTACTGACCCTGGAACTGACCCTGTATATAGCTACTGACCCTGGAACTGTCCCTGTATATAGCTACTGACCCTGGGACTGTCCCTGTATATAGCTACTGACCCTGGAACTGTCCCTGTATATAGCTACTGACCCTGGAACTGTCCCTGTATATAGCTACTGACCCTGGAACTGTCCCTGTATATAGCTACTGACCCTGGAACTGTCCCTGTATATAGCTACTGACCCTGGAACTGTCCCTGTATATAGCTACTGACCCTGGAACTGACCCTGTATATAGCTACTGACCCTGGAACTGTCCCTGTATATAGCTACTGACCCTGGAACTGTATATAGCTACTGACCCTGGAACTGTATATAGCTACTGACCCTGGAACTGACCCTGTATATAGCTACTGACCCTGGAACTCTATATAGCTACTGACCCTGGAACTGTATATAGCTTTACTTACGTTCTTCTTATTTCTCATGTGTATTTGTTCTACTTTACTTTAGAGTACTACTGATACTGAAGAGCCAGCAGGAAAGGCATTTCACTGTACCACTTGACTTCAACAAGTAGTTTTCAGTAAGACCCATATCCTGTTTCCCCTAGGATTGGTATTGCTACTAGCGTTAGCACAATGACATGCTAGCTGTTCCCATAGACTTCCAGTCATTGAGCCAACGACTATCCATTTAGAAGCGCTTCTCGGCAGAAATATATACAGTACCAGTCAAAAGTTTGGACACACCTACTCATTCAAGGGTTTTTCTTTATGTTTTACTATTTTCTACATTGTAGAAACTATGATATAACACATATGGAATCATGTAGTAACCAAAAAAGTATTAAACAAATCAAAATATATTTTATATTTGAGATTCTTCAAAGTAGCCACCCTTTGCCTTGATGACAGCTTTGCACACTCTTGGCATTCTCTCAACCAGCTTCACCTGGAATGCTTTTCCAACAGTCTTGAAGGAGTTTGCACATATGCTGAGCACTTGTTCGCTGCTTTTCCTTCACTCTGCGGTCCAACTCATCCCAAACCATCTCAATTGGGTTGAGGTTGGGTGATTGTGGAGGCCAGGTCATCTGATGCAGCACTCCATCACTCTCCTTCTTGGTCAAATAGCCCTTTACACAGCCTGGAGGTGTGTTTTGTGTCATTGTCCTGTTGAAAAACAAATGATAGTCCCACTAAGCCCAAACCAGATGGGATGGCGTATCGCTGCAGAATGCTGTGGTAGCCATGCTGGTTACGTGTGCCTTGAATTCTAAATAAATCACTGACAGTGTCACCAGCAAAGCACCCCCACACCATCACACCTCCTCCTCCATGCTTCACGGTGGGAACCACACATGCGGAGATCATCCGTTCACCTACTCTGCGTCTCACAAAGACACGGCGGTTGGAACCAAAAATCTCAAATTTGGACTCATCAGACCAAAGGACAGATTTACACCGGTCTAATGTCCATTGCTCGTGTTTCTTGGCCCAAGCAAGTCTATTCTTGTTATTGGTGTCCTTTAGTAGTGGTTTCCTTGCAGCAATTCGAACATGAAGGCCTGATTCATGTTGTCTCCTCTGAACAGTTGATGTTGAGATGTGCATTTATTTGGGCTGCAATCTGAGGCTGGTAACTCTAATGAACTTATCCTCTACAGCAGAGGTAACTCTGGGTCTTCCTTTCCTGTGGTGGTCATCATGAGAGCCAGTTTCATCATAGTGCTTGATGGTTTTTGCGACTGCACTTGAAGAAACTTTCAAAGTTCTTGAAATGTTCCATATTGACTGACCTTCATGTCTTAAAGTAATGATGGACTGTTGTTTTTCTTTGCTTATTTGAGCTGTTCTTGCCATAATATGGACTTGGACTTTTACCTAACAGGGTTATCTTCTGTATACCACCCCTACATTGTCACAACACAACTAATTGGCTCAAACGCATTAGGAAGGAAAGAAATTCCACAAATTAACTTTTAACAAGGCACACCTGTTAATTGAAATGCATTCCAGGTGACTACCTCATGAAGCTGGTTGAGAGAATGCCAAGAGTGTGCCAAGCTGTCATCAAGGCAAATGGTGGCTACTTTTGAAGAATCTCAAATATAAAATATATTTTGATTTGTTTAACACTTTTTTGGTTACTACATGATTCCATATGTGTTATTTCATAGTTTTGATGTCTTCACTATTATTCTACAATGTAGAAAAAAGTAAAAAAATAAATAAAGTAAAACCCTGGAATGAGTAGGTGTGTCCAAACTTTTGACTGGTATATAAAAAAAATGACAACCAATTTTTTTGCAGCAGTGGCCACCGCTGCTAAATGAATATGGGGGAAACAAATGTTATTAAAACATTCACATGACACCCAAAAAGACAGTTCTAGTTTAAAGATAGACGTACAGTGCAGTGGGATATGCATTTCAAAACAAGAGTACGCTATGTTTAAGAGATTTAAGAGAATGAATCCAAATGTATTCTGCTAATGAACAATAACTAGGTCCTCTTTGAATTTCCGGACTTGGAGCTATTAAAAAAATGGGTTGGATGGATGGCTGGATGGCTATAGTATAGGCTGTTTTTGCATTTTCGTCTTTTGAGGTTCTAGTCATGAAATCTATGCAGCCTACTCAATCACTTTGTACAGCTAATGTTTACAGGCCTCCTGGGCGGTATACAGTGTTCCTCACTGAGTTCCCTGAATTCCTATCGGACCTCGTGGTCATGGCAGATAATATTCACATTCTGGGTGACTTCAATATTCACATGGAGAAGTCCACAGACACTCTCCAAAAGGCTTTCGGAGCCATCAACAACTCAGTGGGTTTTGTCCAACGTGTCTCCGGACCTACTCATTGCCACAGTCATACCCTGGATCTAGTTTTGTCCCGTGGAATAAATATTGTGGATCTAAATGTTTTTCCTCATAATCCTGGACTATTGGTCCACCATTTTATTGCGTTTGCAATCGCAACAAATAATTTGCTTAGACCCCAACCAAGGAGTATCAAAAGGCTATAAATTCTCGGACAACCCAAAGATTCCTAGATGCCCTTCCAGACTCCCTCCACCTACCAAAGGACGTCGGAGTACAAAAATAAGTTAACCACCGAGAATCTAAACATAACCTTCCTTAATACCCTAGATGCAGTCACACCTCTAAAAACAAACAAAAAAATGTGTCACAAGAATTAGCTCCCTGGTGTACAGAAAATAGCCGAGCCCTGAAGCTTCCTGAAAATTGAAATGGCGCTCACACCAAATAGGAAGTCTTCTCACTAGCTTGGAAAGAAAGTACTGTGTAATGTCAAAAAGCACCGCTCGATCAGCCTACTTTTCCAACCTGATTAAGAAGAATATAAACAACCCCCCCCCCCAAAAAAAAAATTATACTGTCGCAAAACTAACTAAAGAAATCAGCATTATATTACATTTTTAAAGCTCTTTCTCAACAACTCACTGCCTTCCTGAAGACCAAATGCTCCAGTATGGTTTTAGACCCAATCTGAGACTCATGAAGATGGTAAAGCACTTTTTAATGGCGTCAGACCAAGGCTTTGCTTCTGTTCTCGGGCTCCTAGACCTTAGTGCCGCTTTCGACACCATCAATCACCACATTCTTTTGGAGAGATTGGAAACCTCTAATCTACACGGACGAGCTCTTGCCTGACTTAGACATTTTCTATAGGAAAAGATATCAGTACGTCTCTGTGGATTGTTTGTCCTCTGACAAATCAATGGTATGTTTCGGTGTTCCTCAATGTTCCGTTGTAGGACCACTATTGTGTTATATTACTAAATTACTTCACCGTAGGGATGGTGCCAGGTTTTCTCCAGACATGATCTTTGGTATTCAGGCCAGAGAGTTCAATATTGGCTTCATCAGACCAGAGAATCTTGTTTTCTCATGGTCTGAGAGTCCTTTAGTATTGTGGCAAACTCCAAGTGGGCTGTCATGTGCCTTTTACTGAGTAGTGGCTTCCGTCTGGCCATTCTACCATAAAGGCCTGATTGGTAATGCAGAGATGGTTGTCCTTCTGGAAGGTTCTCCCATCTCCACAGAGGAACTCTTGAGCTCTGTTAGAGTGACCATCGGGTTCTTGGTCACCTCCCTGACCAAGGCCCTTCTCCCCTAATTGCTTAGTTTGGCTGGGCGGCCAGCTCTAGGAAGAGTCTTGGTGGTTCCAAACTTCTTCCATTTAAGAATGAGGAGGCAACTGTGTTCTTGGGGACCTTCAATGCTGCAGAAATGTTTTGCTGCCCTTCCTCAGATCTGTGCCTCGACACAATCCTGTCTAGGAGCTCTACGGACAATTCCTTCAACCTCATTAAAATGCAAATTAATTTATAACATTTTTGACCTGCGTTTTTTGACCTGCGTTTTTCTGGATTTTTTTTTCTCTCACTGTTCAAATAAACCTACCATTAAAATTATAGACTGATCATTTCTTTGTCAGTGGGCAAACGTACAAAATCAGCAGGGGATCAAATACTTTTTTCCCTCACTGTATGCTACCTCTTGGTGATGTCATTCGGAAACACAATGTCAACTTTCACTGCTAAGCAGACGACACACAGCTGTACATTGATGAAACATGGTGAAGCCCCAAAATTGCCTACCCTGGAAGCCTGTTTCAGATAAGGAAGTGGATGGTGGCTAATGTTTTACTTCTAAACTCAGACAAAACCGTGATGCTACTTCTAGGTCCCAAGAAACAAAGAGATCTGCTGTCGGATCTGCTGTCGGATCTGACAATCAATTAATCTTGATGGTTGTACAGTCGTCTCAAATAAAACTGTGAAGGACCTCAGCGTTACTCTGGACCCTGATCTCTCTTTTGACGAACATATAACAAGTATTTCAAGAGCAGCATTTTTCCATCTTCGTAACATTGCAAAAATCAGAAAACAATTTGTCCAGAAATTATGCAGAAAAGCTAATCAATGCTTTTGTCACTTCAGTATTTGACTACTGCAATAATGAGCACTAAATAAACTTCAGCTAGTGCTAAACATGGTTGCTAGAATCTTGACTAGAACCAAAAAAGTTGATCATATTACTCCCGTGCTAGCCTCTTCCTGTTAAGGCTAGGGCTGATTTCAAGGTTTTACTGCTAACCTACAAAGCATTACATGGGCTTGCTCCTACCCATCTCTCCGATTTGGTCCTGCCGTACATACCTACACGTACGCTACGGTCACAAGACGCAGGCCTCCTTATTGTTCCTAGAATTTCTAAGCAAACAGCTGGAGGCAGGGCTTTCTCTTAAAGAGCTACATTGTTATGGAATGGTCTTCCAATTGAGATGAGAGAGGTAGACTCTGTCTCGACCTTTAAGTCTTTACTGAAGACTCATCTCTTCAGTAGGTCCTATGACTGAGTGTAGTCTGGCCCAGGAGTGAGAAGGTGACGAACAGCCCTTGCAGTCTCTGGCCGGCTCCTGTCATTTTTATTTCTTTGCTATTCTTGATTTGAATGGGTTAAGTCAATGACGTGATCTTCCTGTCCGGTCTTGCACCCCCTCGGGCTCATTACATTTACATTTTAGTCATTTAGCAGACGCTCTTATCCAGAGCGACTTACAGTTAGTGAGTGCATACATTTTCATACTGGCCCCCCGTGGGAAACGAACCCACAACCCTGGCATTGCAAACGCCATGCTCTACTAACTGAGCTACAGGGCCTCATGTGATGGGGGATATGTTAGTGGGCTATGCTCAGCCTTGTCTCAGGGTAAGTTGGTGGTCTGTTGATATCCCTCTGGTGGTGTGGGGGCTGTGCTTTGGCAAAGTGGGTGGGGTTATATCCTGCCTTGTTGGCCCTGTCTGGGGGTATCATCCCCCGACCCCCCCCCTCCCCGTCTCAGTTTCCAGTAGCTATGTTGCAATAGTCTATGTGCCGGGGAGCTAGGGTCAGTCTGTCATATCTGGTGTCCTGTGTGATCTTAGGTATGCTCCCTCTAATTCTCACATCTCTCTCTCTCTCTCCCCACCCGTAGGAACTGAGCCGTAGGACCATGCCTCAGGACTACCTGGCCTGATGACTCCTGGCTGTCCCCAGTCCACCTGGTCGTGCTGCTGCTCCAGTTTAAACTGTTCTGCCTGTGGCTATGGAACCCTGACCTGTTCTCTCTCTCTCCCTTTCTCTATCTCTCTCTCTCTCTCTCTCTCTCTCTCACCTGTTCTCTCTCTCTCGCTCTCTCTCTCCCTTTCTCTATCTCTTCTCTCTCTCACCTGTTGTCTCGACCACCTCTGAATGCTCGGCTATGAAAAGCCAACTGACATTTACTCTTGAGGTGCTGACCTGTTGCACCCTCTATAACCACTGTGATTATTATTTGGCCCTAGTGGTCATCTTTGAACGTTTGAACATCTTGAAGAACGATCTGGCCTTGATGGCCATGTACTCTTATAATCTCCACAGGCAGAAGAGGACTGGCCACCCCTCAGAGCCTGGTTCCTCTCTAGGTTTCTTCCTAGGTTCCTGCCTTTCTAGGGAGTTTTTCCTAGCCTCTGTGCTTTTACATATGCATTTTTTTAAATAAAAAAATAATAATAATAATAAAAATAAATATATATATATTTTAATTTTTTATTTCGGGGGGAATGGATCAGCTTAATATTGCAGATAGACTGTATCTTCTATCAATGTAATTGTCTGCATCACATCCAATCCCCCATGTTTTTTATATATATACTCCCCTTTATTACTTTTCAACCCCGCCATCCTTTCCCTACTTGGAGTAAATTAGTGAACAACAATGCCCAGGCCTCTACTTCCGGTCTATACTTACTATCTACACCTTATGGACAGAGTTAATTTTACAATAATTCTATTATATATATATAAAAAAAAAAATATATATATATATATATATATATATATATATTATTTTTTTTATTATTTTTTTTATATATATATATTTTTTTTTGCTCCTGAACTTCTTCTACTCTCAACCTCTTCGATCATTTTCATGATGTCCATCCGGTTTGCTTCTATATGCCATATCTTTCTAACTGTGCTCTTTCCCAAAAGCTCCCAACATACAACCTATATACTTATTATGGACACAGTATGCTTACATTATTAGCTATCTTTGTTATTATTTGTTGTTATTTGTTATTAGTCCCATCCTTCAACTCTATTCAATACCTCCCATCTATCTCTTAACACCATCCATATAGGATTTCTATTTGCCATATATTTTTCAACTGTACTGTGATGTTTTACAATAGTTCTGAACCTTTCTATTCTCATTGCTTCTACAGATTGTGAATTAAAAATAAACATTTTTGCTAAAAGTATTATTATATTATTGATTGATTGACTATGACTTTTCAGATCACCCAGTAATGCCTATTAATGTATTAACTAACAGCTGTTGTCTAGGTGACAGGATGGGATGTAAATCTGTATTAACAGATGTTGTCTAGGTGACAGGATGTATGTAGATCCTGTATTAACTAACAGCTGTTGTCTAGATGACAGGATGGATGTAGATCTGTATTAACAGCTGTTGTCTAGGTGACCGTGTCACGGTTTCGGCCGAGGCTGCTCCTCCTCCTTGCTCGGGCAGACTTCGGCGGTCGTCGTCCCCGGAGTACTAGCTGCCACCGTTGTATGTTTCATGTTCGTTTGGTTTTGTCTTGTTGTTGTACACCTGTGTCTAGTTAGTCCTCATTAGTGTCCTATTTAGTTCTCGTTTAGCACATGTTAGTGCGCCTTTTGTTTGACGCCTGTGTGCGCCTTTATTTAGCCTCCGGGCTTATTGTGCTCATGTACTACGTGAATAATTCACTAAAGTCTTTTGGACTTAGCTTCTGCGTCCTGCGCTTGATTCCTGCACCACACCCACCTTCAGCACCCCTGACAGAATCACACACCTTTATGAATGGAATCAGCAGGATCTGCAGTTACGCCAACAGTCACGCCTGAGTCGCTGGAGGAGCATGTCCGCGGCCAGGATGACCAGATCAGACAACTGGGGACCGCTCTACAGGACGTCATCAACACCCTGCACCGATGGGAGTCCAGAGGGGTACCCACACCTCCACCTACCCTGCCACCCCCATCGGCCGGTCCACCAGTCCCAGGTCCGGAACCCAGTGGGATTCGGCTCTCGCTCCCGAGGGCGTATGACGGAACAGCTGCCGGGTGTCAGGGGTTCCTCCTGCAGGTGGAGCTCTACCTGGCCACTGTACACCCGGTGCCCTCGGGACACGAGAGCGTTTCCGCCCTCATCTCCTGTCTCACGGGCAAGGCGTTGGAATGGGCCAACGCCGAGTGGAGGAGGATGGACGCCACCACCATCTCCTACGCCGAGTTCTCCCGTTGCTTCAAGGCCGTGTTCGACCATCCACCTGAGGGCAAAGCGGCGGGGGAGCGTTTATTCCACCTGAGACAGGGGAGGAGGAGCGCACAGGCGTTCGCGCTGGAGTTCCGGACTCTAGCGGCAGACGCAGGGTGGAATGAACGGGCCCTCATCGACCATTTTCGATGTAGCCTACGGGAGGACGTTCAACGTGAGTTGGCCTGCAGGGACACCAATTTCACCTTCGACCAGATGGTCGATATGTCCATCCATCTGGACACCCTGCTGGCCACCCGTGGACGTCCCGAGTGGGGTCCGTCCATTCCACCCTCCGGCACCTCCGAGCCGAGCCCTATGGAGCTCGGGGGTGCTGGCGCTAGAGAAAGGAGGAGGAGGAGCCCGAGGGGGCCTGTCCCCTGCACAAAGTGCGGTCGTGGAGGGCACACTGCGGCCAGGTGCTGGGGAGGGTTCCCCGAGGGAGGAGACAACAGGCCCCGCACTGGGGAGCCTTCCCAGGTGAGTAGACGCCCCACTTACCCAGAGCTCTCTGTTGCGCACTTTTGTATACCTGTTTGTTTTCCACAGGTTGCACCTCATTCCCAGCATAAGGCACTAGTAGATTCAGGCGCAGCTGGGAATTTTGTTGATCGGAAGTTTTGTTTAGATTTAGGGATCCCTCTCCTGCCTGTTGACAAGCCTTTTCCCGTTCATGCTTTAGATAGCCGCCCGTTGGGGTCGGGGTTGATTAGGGAAGTCACAGCGCCACTTAGGATGTGTGCGCAGGGGGGTCATGAAGAGACTATACAGTTGTATCTGATCGACTCTCCTGCGTACCCGGTGGTGCTGGGAATTCCCTGGTTAAGCACCCATAACCCTGCTATTTCGTGGCAACAGAGGGCTCTCGATGGGTGGTCTGCTCAGTGTGAGGGGCGATGTCTGGGTGTTTCCGTAGGGGCGACTTCGGTGGAAAGTCCAAACCAAGTGCCCGCACTGCACATTCCGCCTGAATATGGGGATTTAGCTCTTGTGTTTAGTAAAGCTAGGGCGACGCAGTTGCCTCCTCATAGACAGGGGGATTGTGCGATTGATCTCCAGGCAGGAGCAGCGCTCCCACGGAGCCAGGTGTATCCTTTCTCTCAAGAGGAGAGAAAAGCTATGGAAACTTACATAGCCGAATCTTTGAGACAGGGATACATACGGCCCTCCACTTCTCCCGCCTCCTCAAGCTTCTTTTTTGTGAAGAAAAAAGATGGAGGGTTGCGCCCGTGCATAGATTACCGTGGTCTCAATCAGATTACTGTGAAATACAGTTATCCACTCCCTCTGATTGCGACCATGACGGAGTCATTGCATGGAGCGCGGTTTTTCACAAAACTGGATCTCAGGAGCGCGTATAACTTGGTGCGCATTAGGGAGGGCGACGAATGGAAAACAGCGTTTAGTACCACGTCAGGTCATTTCGAGTATCTCGTCATGCCATATGGGTTGATGAATGCTCCATCAGTCTTCCAATCCTTCGTAGATGACATTTTCCGGGATATGCAGGGGCAAGGGGTGGTCGTGTACATTGATGACATTCTAGTGTACTCGTCTACCCGAGCCGAGCATATAGCCCTGGTGCGTCGTGTAATGAGGAGGCTGTTGGAGCACGACCTATATGTCAAGGCAGAGAAATGTCTGTTTTTCCAGGAGTCGGTCTCCTTTTTGGGTTATCGGTTGTCCGCGTCAGGGGTGAGAATGGAGGTGGATCGTGTGTCAGCTGTGAGTAATTGGCAAACCCCAACCACTGTTAAAGAGGTGCAGCAGTTCTTGGGCTTTGCGAATTACTACCGGAGGTTTATCCGGGGTTTTGGACAGGTGGCAGCTCCCATCACGTCCCTTCTGAAAGGGGGTCCGGTGCGCCTGCAGTGGTCAGCTGATGCGGACAGGGCCTTTAGGAGACTGAAGGACCTGTTTACGTCGGCTCCGGTGCTGGCGCATCCGGACCCCGCATTACCCTTTCAGGTCGAGGTGGACGCGTCTGAGGCCGGTATAGGGGCCGTACTCTCTCAACGGTCCGGCACGCCACCTAAACTCCGCCCCTGTGCTTTTTACTCTAAAAAGCTCAGCCCGGCGGAGCGAAATTATGACGTCGGGACAGGGAGCTGTTAGCTGTAGTTCAGGCCCTTAAGGTGTGGAGGCATTGGCTTGAGGGGGCTCAACACCCTTTCCTCATTTTGACTGACCATCGGAACCTGGAGTACATCCGGGCAGCGAGGAGACTGAACCCTCGCCAGGCTCGATGGAGTATGTTTCTCGCCAGGTTCGTATTTAAAATCACGTACATCCCTGGGTCCCAGAATGATAAGGCAGATGCGCTGTCCCGGCGGTATGACACGGAGGAGAGGTCCGTTGAGCCTACTCCCATACTACCGGAGTCTTGTCTTGTGGCACCGGTGGTGTGGGAGGTCGATGCTGAAATCGAGCGAGCGTTGCGTACCGACCCCAGCCCTCCACAGTGTCCTGAGGGTCGGAAGTACGTTCCGCTCGAGATTCGGGATCGACTCATTTACTGGGCTCAAACGTCACCCTCCTCTGGACATCCGGGTATTGGCCGGACAGTGCATTGTCTTAGCACTAAATACTGGTGGCCCACGTTAGCCAGGGATGTGAGGGTTTATGTCTCCTCCTGCTCGGTGTGCGCCCAGTGTAAGGCGCCCAGACACCTGCCCAGGGGTAAGTTACAACCCCTGCCCGTTCCACAACGACCATGGTCCCACCTCTCGGTGGATTTTGTGACAGACCTTCCCCTCTCTCAGGGGAATACCACCATCCTGGTCGTTGTGGACCGGTTCTCTAAGGCCTGTCATCTTCTCCCTATGTCGGGTCTTCCTGCTGCCCTACAAACCGCAGAGGCACTATTTACCCACGTCTTCCGGCATTACGGGGTACCCGAGGATATACAGTGGGGCAAAAAAGTATTTAGTCAGCCACCAATTGTGCAAGTTCTCCCACTTAAAAAGATGAGAGAGGCCTGTAATTTTCATCATAGGTACACGTCAACTATGAAAGACAAAATGAGAAAAAAAAATCCAGAAAATCACATTATAGGATTTTTAATGAATTTATTTGCATATTATGGTGGAAAATAAGTATTTGGTCAATAACAAAAGTTTTGTCAATACTTTGTTATATACCCTTTGTTGGCAATGACACAGGTCAAACGTTTTCTGTAAGTCTTCACAAGGTTTTCACACACTGTTGCTGGTATTTTGGCCCATTCCTCCATGCAGATCTCCTCTAGAGCAGTGATGTTTTGGGGCTGTCGCTGGGCAACACGGACTTTCAACTCCCTCCAAAGATTTTCTATGGGGTTGAGATCTGGAGACTGGCTAGGCCACTCCAGGACCTTGAAATGCTTCTTACGAAGCCACTCCTTCGTTGCCCGGGCGGTGTGTTTGGGATCATTGTCATGCTGAAAGACCCAGCCACGTTTCATCTTCAATGCCCTTGCTGATGGAAGGAGGTTTTCACTCAAAATCTCACGATACATGGCCCCATTCATTCTTTCCTTTACACGGATCAGTCGTCCTGGTCCCTTTGCAGAAAAACAGCCCCAAAGCATGATGTTTCCACCCCCATGCTTCACAGTAGGTATGGTGTTCTTTGGATGCAACTCAGCATTCTTTGTCCTCCAAACACGACGAGTTGAGTTTTTACCAAAAAGTTATATTTTGGTTTCATCTGACCATATGACATTCTCCCAATCCTCTTCTGGATCATCCAAATGCACTCTAGCAAACTTCAGACGGGCCTGGACATGTACTGGCTTAAGCAGGGGGACACGTCTTGCACTGCAGGATTTGAGTCCCTGGCGGCGTAGTGTGTTACTGATGGTAGGCTTTGTTACTTTGGTCCCAGCTCTCTGCAGGTCATTCACTAGGTCCCCCCGTGTGGTTCTGGGAATTTTGCTTACCGTTCTTGTGATCAATTTGACCCCACGGGGTGAGATCTTGCGTGGAGCCCCAGATCGAGGGAGATTATCTGTGGTCTTGTATGTCTTCCATTTCCTAATAATTGCTCCCACAGTTGATTTCTTCAAACCAAGCTGCTTACCTATTGCAGATTCAGTCTTCCCAGCCTGGTGCAGGTCTACAATTTTGTTTCTGGTGTCCTTTGACAGCTCTTTGGTCTTGGCCATAGTGGAGTTTGGAGTGTGACTGTTTGAGGTTGTGGACAGGTGTCTTTTATACTGATAACAAGTTCAAACAAGTGCCATTAATACAGGTAACGAGTGGAGGACAGAGGAGCCTCTTAAAGAAGAAGTTACAGGTCTGTGAGAGCCAGAAATCTTGCTTGTTTGTACGTGACCAAATACTTATTTTCCACCATAATTTGCAAATAAATTCATTAAAAATCCTACAATGTGATTTTCTGGATTTTTTTTCCTCAATTTGTCTGTCATAGTTGACGTGTACCTATGATGAAAATTACAGGCCTCTCTCATCTTTTTAAGTGGGAGAACTTGCACAATTGGTTTCTGACTAAATACTTTTTTTCCCCACTGTAGTGTCTGATCGAGGCCCCCAGTTTACCTCCCGAGTATGGAGAGCGTTCATGGAGCGTTTGGGGGTCTCGGTGAGCCTTACCTCAGGGTACCACCCGGAGAGTAGCGGGCAGGTAGAACAAGTCAACCAGGATGTGGGTAGGTTTCTGAGGTCGTATTGCCAGGACCGGCCTGAGGAGTGGGCTCGGTACATTCCCTGGGCCGAGATGGCCCAGAACTCTCTCCGCCACTCCTCTACCAACCTAACCCCCTTCCAATGTGTGTTAGGTTACCAGCCGGTTCTGGCACCTTGGCAGCAGAGCCAGATCGAGGCCCCTGCGGTGGATGATTGGATGAGGCGCTCGGAGGAGACGTGGAACGCTGCACACGTCCACCTGCAGCGGGCCATCCGTCGTCACAAGGCGAGCGCCGATCTCCACCGCAGTGAGGGGCCGGTGTACGCACCCGGAGATCGAGTCTGGCTCTCTACCAGAAACCTACCCCTCCGCCTGCCCTGCCGGAAGCTGGGTCGGCGGTTTGTGGGGCCTTTTAAAGTCCTGAGAAGATTGAACGAGGTGTGTTATAGGTTACATCTGCCTGTTGAATATAAGAATATTAACCCCTCGTTCCATGTGTCTCTTCTCACTCCGGCGTACACCGTTCGGTCCATCTTGGACTCA
This sequence comes from Coregonus lavaretus, assembly GCF_964263955.1. NCBI lineage: Eukaryota > Metazoa > Chordata > Actinopteri > Salmoniformes > Salmonidae > Coregonus > Coregonus lavaretus. The sequence continues at coordinate 29,810 of NW_028164530.1, read as the reverse complement.
AGACGCCGGATGGGGGGTCTCCAGTATCTCGTGGAGTGGGAGGGGTACGGCCCGGAGGAGCGGTGCTGGGTGCCGCGGAGGGACATCCTAGACCCATCTCTCCTGTCGGAGTTCCACCGGGACCATCCCGCGCGCCCTGCTCCGTGCCCTCCTGGTTGTCCCCGAGGCCGGGGTCGGCGCACGGCTGGGGCCGCGCGTCAAGGGGGGGGTACTGTCACGGTTTCGGCTGAGGCTGCTCCTCCTCCTTGTTCGGGCAGGTTTCGGCGGTCGTCGTCCCCGGAGTACTAGCTGCCACCGATCTATGTTTCATGTTCGTTTGGTTTTGTCTTGATGTTGTACACCTGTGTCTAGTTAGTCCTCATTAGTGTCCTATTTAGTTCTCGTTGTGTGTGTATGGTGTTGTGTGTGATTGCTCTTCTGTTTTGGTGTTCTGAGCTACGTACTTCCCTCCGTTGTTTGGAGAGGTTTTCGCACATGTTAGTGCGCCTTTTGTTTGACGCCTGTGTGCGCCTTTATTTCGCCTCCGGGCTTATTGTGCTCGTGTACTACGTGAATAATTCACTAAAGTCTTTTGGACTTAGCTTCTGCGTCCTGCGCTTGATTCCTGCACCACACCCACCTTCAGCACCCCTGACATCCAGGTAAATATTGCAATCCTTTAGCCATTCCTGGACCTGTGTCCAAAAACAAGCTACAAATTGACAGAACCAAAACAAATGATATAATGATTCTGTCTCTTCACAGCAAAATCTGCAAAGCTGGGAAGATTGTATCCCCCATATAAATAATATTCTATTGGTAGAAAGAATTTTATATAATAATTTAAATTGAAAGATTCTAATTTTTGAATCCGGTGTCGTTTTGCGTGTCAGTTCATAAACACTATGCCATGGGATCGGTACGTCAAAGATCTCTTCCCAACTACTTTGCAATCTATATGGGACGGCTGTCAATCCTTTGGTCCTTAAGTGAAACTGATATACTTTTTTATTTATCACAGTTTTCCTTAACCAATTATGTTCTTTAATGCAAGGCCGACAGACAAGTTCCTTACTTTCTCCCCCTTCCACTTTCCTCTTCCACTTTTGCGGTAAGGCTGCAATTATTTGGTTGTAATTTTGGGTAGAGCAGACATTTCCATATGTTTTTGTTAGCTGCATGTGCGACATTACTCCACCAGTCCTACCGATGATATCATTTACGAAGATTATACCTTTTTTAAACATTCTGTCAAAAAATAAAGGTTTTTTGTCAATTAGTATATTTGAATTTAACCACAATATTTGTTGCATTATTTGTTCTGTCGTTTCTGGAGGATTAAATTGAAATTGCAACCAACTTTCTATGGCTTGTTTTAGAAATAGTGACATTTGGGAAATTATTTCCTTTTCAAATAATTGAAAGTGAGAGGTTGTAATCTGAATAAAGGGAAAAAGGCCTTTCTTGAACATTGGGTGAGACAATCTTACTTATTTGCTTGAGAACCAGTTCGGATTTAAGTATAACTTTTGTATGACTGAAGCTTTTAGTGATAGGTCTAATGCTTTAATATTTAATAATTTCTGTCCTCCGAATTCATATTCATTATATAAATATGCCCTTTTAATTTTGTCTGGCTTGCCGTTCCAAATAAAATTGAATATTTTTTTCTCATATAATTTTAAAAACTGTTCGCTAGGCGTAGGCAAGACCATAAGCAAATAGGTAAACTGGGATAATACTAAAGAGTTAATCAGGGTGATTTTTCCACAAATTGACAGGTATTTTCCTTTCCATGGTAGTAAGATCTTATCTATTTTTGCTAACTTTCTATAAAAATTTATTGAAGTGAGATCATTTATTTCCTTTGGGATATGTATTCCGAGTATATCCACATCACCATCAGACCATTTTATTGGTAAACTACATGGTAATGTAAAATTTATATTTTTAAGTGATCCAATACGTAATATAGTACATTTGTCATAATTTGGTTGTAATCCAGAGAGGTTAGAAAATGTATCTAGATCCTCTATGAGACTGTGGAGGGATTATAGTTGTGGATTTAAAAGAAAACATGAATCCTCAGCGTACAATGACACCTTTGTTTTTAAGCCCTGTATTTCTAATCCTCTGATATTATTGTTGGATCTGATTTTAATAGCTAACATCTCGATGGCCACAATAAATAGATATGCCGATAGTGGACAACCTTGTTTCACTCCTCTTGACAGTTTAAAACTTTCTGAGAAATAGCCATTATTTACTATTTTACACCTAGGGTTACTATACATGATTTTGACCCATTTTATAAGAGATTCTCCAAAATTGAAATGCTCCAGGCATTTATATATAAACCCCAGTCGAACTTTATCAAATGCCTTTTCGAAGTCTGCTATGAATAGCAGGCCTGGTTTCCCATATTTTCCATAGTGTTCTATTGTTTCCAATACTTGCCTTATATTATCTCCAATGTATCTTCCATGTAAAAAACCTGTCTGATTAGAATGAATAATATCCGACAATACCTTTTTAATTCTATGTGCTATACATTTTGCTAGGACTTTTGCATCACAACACTGAAGTGTAAGGGGCCTCCAATTTTGTAAATGGACTGGATCTTTATATTTTCCACTTGTATCCTGTTTCAGTAATAATGAGATCAGACCTTCTTCTTGAGTGTCAGATAATCTACCATTTACATAGGAGTGGTTAAAACATGCTAATAACGGTCCTCTTAGTATATCAAAAAAGGTTTGGTATACCTCGACTGGTATGCCATCCAACCCTGGAGTTTTCCCGGACGTAAAGTCTTTAATTGCATCCAGAAGTTCCTCCTCTGTAATTTCACCTTCACATGAGTCTTTCTGTGTGGCTGTTAATTTGACATTATCAATAGAAAAAAATCTCTACAATTAGCTTCAGTTAGAGGAGATGGAGGCGACTGAAAAGAAAACATATGCTTAAAGTACTTTGTTTCTTCCTTCAAAATATCATTTGGTGAATTATGGGTGACTCCGTCAATTGTAACCAGTTTCATTAAGTTCTTTTTGGTAGCATTCCTATGTTGAAGATTAAAAAAGAATTTTGTGCATTTTTCCCCATATTCCATCCAGTTTGCTTTATTTTTTATAATATATAACACTTGATCTTTCTTGAATAAGTTTCTCCATTTCTTTTTGTTTTTCCTCTAATTTATTCTGAGCCTCTATGTTACAGTTTTTATTGCCATCTATCTGTTCTGTTAGACTTTCTATTTCCTTTCTTAGTATAAACTCTTTTGACCTAAATTGCTTTTGTTTTTGAGATGAGTACTGAATTGCATGGCCTCTAAACGCACATTTAAAGGTGTCCCATACAATAAGGGGATTCGCTGTACCTATGTTATGTTGGAAAAAGTCAGTTATAAATTCCTTTGTTCTAATTATAAATAAATTATCATCCAATAGGCTTTGATTAAATTTCCAATATCCTCGCCCACGTGGAAATTCAGTAAGAGTAATGTATATGTCTATTATATGATGGTCCGACCGCATTCTGTCCCCTATCAACACTTTTTTTTACTTTTGGTGCCAACGAGAATGAGATAAGAAAGAAGTCAAGACGACTAGCTTGATTCAGTCTCCGCCATGTATATCTCACTAGATCAGTATATTTAAGCCTCCATATATCTACTAGTTCTAATGTATCCATGACATTCACAATTTCCTTAAGAGCATGTGGGTGATTGTTTGTGGTGTGATTTCCTTTACGGTCCATTGAGCTATTTAAAACAGTATTATAATCCCCCACCATAATAATATTGTCTTGAGTTGCTTGCAGGCTTGATAATTTATTATATATATTGTCAAAGAATTGTGGATCATCATTATTTGGTCCGTAAAGGTTAATGAGCCATATCTGTTTATGGTCCAATAACCTATTTAAAATAATCCATCTACCTTGCGTATCTATTTGGACAATTTGCACATTCGGATCGAAATTACTATTAATTAATATCATCACCCCTGTTGAATTTCTTTGCCCATGGGAGAAGTATATTTCCCCCTCCCATTCTTTTTTCCACGCTACTTCATCTCGAATTGTTGAATGAGTTTCCTGTATACAATAGATATTATATTCATTCTCTTTGAGCCATGTAAATATTGTTCTTCTTTTGTTATTATCAGCTAAGCCATTACAATTATAACTGGCTATACTTATTTCACCATACACCATAATGAAATACAAGTTTCAAGTCTATTTATCATTATATATGTTTGTAAATTTACCAATAAAAAATAGCGTAATGATTGAGTGTCCATATAGCTGTACCGTGATATTTGCATTGCTACGGAGTAACCCTTCAATTGTTCTCCACTAATTCCCCCGCTAAAGCCCCTCCCCATCCCAAGTTGAGCCGTCATCCCAGTGATCAGCATCCCACCCACGTCCCTCCGTATCCCTAAGGCCCCGAGAGGCCAGGACCCATCCATCGAAAACAGCACACAGTGCCACCCACAAAACAGAAGCAGATTAACCGCCAAAATAATTTCCAATGCTTTCACCTCTATATATATATATCTATATGACTATTTTTTAAAATTATGCATATCCTATTTTCCATCATTATCAATTAATATGCGTAATAATGTCGGCAGTTCACGCGTAGGATTCTAACATATATCCCGGATTGCCATTGTATTACATTTAATTCATTGACAAGCAATTGTTATCCTAGCAAATAATTCCCGTTGTCCATCCCATACCCTCCCCCCCAACATCCCCACCCCCCCACAACAGATGCCAGACAAGCACACACGCACATACTCACATACTCTAACACACTCAACACCCCTCCTCCACAATCCACCATAAAATCAGATACTCAACGGCTGTTATATCCCAGAGCCCAACTCGAGAAATAACTTGATTTACGAGTGCACATACAGTTAAAGCTGATTGAGAAAGCATGCAGATTGAGCAGAAATTGATAACAATGTGAGATTTGATTAATCTACTTAATCTATGTCAAGTCCTAGGTGATGGAGATCAGATCCATCCTCTTCACCTGAGACACAAACACTCTGATCCCGTTGTAACCATTTTCCCAAGCATCTCCATGCGGTCAGACCTTTGATTATTTTGTGCCACCTGGGCCACAATGATAAACCCCCTCTCTGATTGTCCGAGTGTGACCCCCTCCCCATGGGTTACTGCAGCCAGTGTTGCCAGCACTGCCACTACCTGGGTGGGCGTACCCCACCGGAATCCCCACCGGTTAGGTAAAAGGTCGTCAAGGTTCTCATTAGCAGCTTTGAGAATTTCCTTGTATATTATGCTCTCCCATCAGGGGGCTCTGGCTTTGTAGGACCAACCCTGCCAGGCAGGCTCAGAATCTTGAGGGGGCGGTGCTGCTCAAGTAGGTCTCTGACCGCATTTATTTCTCTGTTTAGGCTGCATATTCACAGCAGGTCCATAAAAGAGATGGGAACTTGTCTTTGGTGTATGGGTCGCTCAGGTGGGTGTCCAGGTTATAGGGTTAGGGATCTTTCCATCATGATAGGACAATGAAAAATTAGATTAGATGTATACTATATTTAAAAAATGTATATCCCTCATCTACACAAAATTGAAAGCTCTCTTTCACTACCCCTGCTCATAGACCCCCGGTCGGCTCTGGGATATGCAACCATTTCCCCTCTCACTCACTTAACGCCGCACCTTTTCAAACACAAAAATGCACACCACATGGTTGACTGCGGAAGAAATGGGCCGAGCGTGCAAACGCACCCGCATCCACATCTGCCGCAAGGGGAAAGGATGCCAGAGAGAACACAGGACCAACCACAACAACCATCCGCCAAAACAACAACCTCCCGCCAAAAAAGCCATGTTCTAATTATTTGTATTTAAAGATGTATTATTCTGCTTGTTATATCGTTTTATCCATTTATAAAATACTATACTTACTATAAATGTTATTTAATATTACAATCCCTATCATTGCTAGTATCAGGTGCTCCAATATTTGACTCCTCTATTACAACTTTTAGAATAGCCATGGAGTAGTCTTTGTGTCTCTGAACATTTGGTTGTCAATATATAATTTATCCACCACTAGTGCAACACGTTTCCCTTTTAATCTGTTTTCCTTGAAGATTGGATACAGAACTTTGTGCCTTTCTACAATCTCCCTCGGGAACTGATCATTCATGCCTATTTTCGTGCGAGCAAGTCTTTTTCCTAGGCTTTTCACCATAGCTTTATCCTTAAAAAAAGCAAATTTGGCAACGATTGGGCGCTCATATTTCTGTCCTCTTTTTCCGAAACGATGTACACGTTCGAGTTGGATTTTATCGACAGCCTCAAGTGGGATTTGTAGCGCTGTATGCAGGAAGTCCTTCATAATATTCTCTGTTATTTCTCCCTCCTTTTCCTGAATACCCGTAAGTACTAGATTTTCCCTCATCGATCTAGTTTGGATGTCTAGTAAGGCTTCTCTCAGAAGATTGTTCTCCTTTTTTAGTTCCCTAACGTCCGTTTCTATTTTAGAGACTGTCACTTTTAATTCTTTGGTTTCTTTCTCCATTACCAAAGCTTTTTCGTCACTCATTTTGAAGACTCGCTTTCAACTCTTTTACGTCTTTACTGACCAATTCTAGTATGCCCAATTTGTCATTTATCGACTTCAACAGGTCGCTTTCCACACTTACCATACCCAGTGGTGAAAAGCATATATCATCTGTATCAGTCGATGAGTCGCGTTTCCTTTTGGGGATCGGCTCTCCACGCTTGTCTTCAGTCATGTTTGGGTGTTGCGTGTTGTTGTAATATTTGTCGATATATTTCTCTAGCCTTATGATCTGTTTTCTGTTATTATCCAGATTTAATTATATTAACTGCGAATATATGAAATGGAAATGCTAATATTTAGTCTAACTTACTGATTTTGAATATTATGTTTTTATCTTGAGGTGTTTTGTACCGATTTCTATTCAATACGCCATCTTGTCTACGCGTGCCCCGCCTCCTGTCAGGAGTTTTGGCTCAGTTTTGGTATATGGACATTGTGACAACTGCTGATGTAAAAAGGTCTTTATAAATACGAGAGAGAGAGAGAGAGAGAGAATACCTGACCACTGTGACTGACCCAAACTTAAGGAAAGCTTTGACTATGTACAGACTCAGTGACCATAGCCTTGCTATTGAGAAAGGCCGCCGTAGGCAGACTTGACTCTCAAGAGAAGACAGGCTATGTGCACACTAGCCACAAAATGAGGTGGAAACTGAGCTGCACTTCCTAACCTCCTGCCAAATGTATGATCATATTAGAGACACATATTTCCCTCAGATTACAGCGATCCACAAAGAATTCGAAAACAAACCCAATTTTGATAAACTTCCTTATCTACTGGGTGAAAAACCACAGTGTGCCATCACAGCAGCAAGATTTGTGACCTGTTGCCACAAGAAAAGGGCAACCAGTGAAGAACAAACACCATTGTAAATACCAACCATATTTATGTTTATTTTCCCATTTGTACTTTAACTATTTGCACATTGTTACAACACTGTATATATACATAATATGACATTTGAAATGTCTTTATTCTTTTGAAACTTCTGAGTGTAATGTTTACTGTTAATATTTATTGTTTATTTCACTTTTGTTTACTATCTACTTCACTTGCTTTGGCAATGTTAACACACGTTTCCCATGCCAATAAAGCCCTTAAATTGAATTGAAATTGAAAGAGAGAGAGAGAGAGGAGGGAGAGAGAGAGAGAGAGAGAGAGAGAGAGAGAGAGAGAGAGAGAGAGAGAGAGAGAGAGAGAGAGAGAGAGAGAGAGAGAGAATCTAGCTGCCCCACTATGTGTTTCAGAGTGCTGGCCAGACCAGCAGGCCTTCTCCCTGGACCCGGGCCCCTGGGTGCCTGTCTGCTGGGCAGAGGAGGGCCTGGTGCTGGAGGTCTGAGACTGGAAGGGTCTGGAGGAGAGGCTGCGGAGGTGGCTCACCTCTGTACGAGAGCCCTGCCCTTGGCCGTTACACCGCTCAGAGACTCAGAGGATGCCTGGAGAGGACAAGAAAACAAAAAAACTATATATCAATACCTTTATTTCCAGACGATGTGACCTGACCGGGAAAAACCATGGACCCTAAATATGACAGGAGCCTAGAATCTCTCTTCCTTTCTTCCATCTCTGCCCCTCTTTCTCACAGTTCATCAGCCCCTCCCTCCCTCCTGCTCTTCCTCCTTCCCTGCCCCTGCTTCCTCACACCTCCCTCTCTCCTGCATTCCACCCTTAACAGGCACTACTGTTTAACATCTGGTAGACAGGTGCAGTGCAACAAGGACCTCTCTATTTCCCTCTCCATCTCCCTCTCTCTGTCTCTCCTTCCCTACCCCCTCTCTCTCTCTCTCTCTCTCTCTCTCTCTCTCTCTCTCTCTCTCTCTCTCTCTCTCTCTCTCTCTCTCTCTCTCCATCTCTATCTCTCCCACTCTCCCCCTCTCCCTCCCTCCCCTATTCACCCTCTCCCTCCCCCCTCCCCTCCCCCTCTCCCTCCATTCTCCCCCTCTCCCTCCTTCACTTTCCCCCCTCTCCCTCCCCTCTCTAAATATTCACAGTGTAGACCAGGACATGTCCAGACAAACAGCCTCCGCCATCAGGCTTTCCCCCCACATACACACATACACACACACACAAACACCATTATGTGGAACAGCCTCCCAACAATCACAAGAGAACAGCTTCCTCCTACACACACAGACGCACACAGACACATACACTTCGTGTTCAGAGGTGGAGTCTGACAACAGTGTAGGGAGAGTTGTTCTTGTTCTTTATCAAACCTGACCCAGACTGCTATAGCAGCTGGAGAAACACTACTGGCTGGAGGAGAGGAGGAGAGGAGAGGAGGAGGAGGAGAGGAGGAGAGGAGAGGAGGAGAGGAGGAGGAGGAGAGGAGGAGAGGAGAGGAGAGGAGAGGAGAGGAGAGGAGAGGAGAGGAGAGGAGAGGAGAGGAGAGGAGAGGAGAGGAGAGGAGAGGAGAGGAGAGGAGAGGAGAGGAGAGGAGGAGAGGAGAGGAGGAGAGGACAGGGAAGAGGAGGAGAGGAGAGGAGGAGGAGGAGAGGAGGAGGAGGAGAGGAGGAGAGGAGAGGAGGAGGAGGAGAGGAGGAGAGGAGGAGAGGAGGAGAGGAGAGGAGGAGGAGGAGAGGAGGAGAGGAGGAGAGGAGAGGAGAGGAGAGGAGGAGGAGGAGAGGAGGAGAGGAGAGGAGGAGAGGAGGAGAGGAGGAGAGGAGGAGAGGAGGAGAGGAGAGGAGAGGAGGAGAGGACAGGGAATTGGAGGAGAGAGGAGAGGAGAGGAGAGGAGAGGAGAGAGGAGAGGAGGAGAGGAGAGGAGGAGAGGAGGAGAGGAGGAGAGGAGGAGAGGAGGAGAGGAGAGGAGAGGAGAGGAGAGGAGGAGGAGAGGGAGGAGAGGAGGAGAGGAGGAGAGGAGGAGAGGAGGAGAGGAGGAGAGGAGAGGAGGAGAGGACAGGGAAGAGGAGGAGAGGAGAGGAGAGGAGAGGAGAGGAGAGGAGAGGAGAGGAGAGGAGAGGAGAGGAGAGGAGAGGAGAGGAGAGGAGAGGAGAGGAGGAGAGGAGAGGAGAGGAGAGGAGAGGAGGAGAGGAGAGGAGGAGAGGAGGAGAGGAGAGGAGGAGAGGACAGGGAAGAGGAGGAGAGGAGAGAGGAGAGAGGAGAGGAGAGGAGAGGAGCGGAGAGGAGAGGAGAGGAGAGGAGAGGAGAGGAGAGGAGAGGAGAGGAGAGGAGAGGAGAGGAGAGGAGAGGAGAGGAGAGGAGAGGAGAGGAG
>NW_028164530.1:0-15000 GCF_964263955.1 Coregonus lavaretus | reverse complement strand
ATATCAGGAGAGAGGATGGGAGCTAGTGAAGAGAGAGATAGCAAGAGAGAGGATCGGAGCTAGTGATGAGAGAGATAGCAGGAGAGAGTATGGGAGCTAGTGAAGAGAGAGATAGTAGAAGAGAGGATGGAAGCTAGTGAAGACAGATAGCAGGAGAGAGTATTTGTATTTGTATTTATTAAGGATCCCCATTAGCTGCTGCCAAGGTAGCAGCTACTCTTCCTGGGGTCCAGCAAAATTAAGGCAGTTATTAACAATTTAAAATATTACATGACATTATATTTCGTAACACTTTACCCAATATATTTAGTGTGTTCCCTCAGGCCAGTACTCCGCTATCACATATTTACAATACAACATCCATGTGTACGTGTGTGTAGAGTGAGTGTCTATATGTATGTTTGTATGTGCCTGTGTGTGTGTGTCTCTTAAAAGTCCCTGCTGTTCCATAAGGTGTATTTTTAGCATTTTTTATAATCTGATTCTACTGCTTGCATCAGTTACCTGATGTGGAATAGAGCTCCATGTAGTCATGGCTCTATGTAGTACTGTGAGCCTCCCATGGACTTGGGGACTGTGAAGAGACCTCTGGTGGCATGTCTTATGGGGTATGCATGGGTGTCCAAGCTGTGTGCCAGTATTCCAAACAGACAGCTCGGTACATTCAGCTCGTCGACACCTCTCACAAAAACAAGCAGCGATGAAGTCAATCTCTCTTCCACTCTGAGCCAGGAGAGACTGACATGCATTTCATCAATGTTAGCTCTCTGTGTACTTCTAAGGGCCAGCCGTGCTGCCGTGTTCTGAGCCAACTGCAATTTTCCCGACTCTCTCTTTGTGGCACCTGACCACACTACTAGAACAGTAGTCCAGGTGCGACAAAATTAGGGCCTTGTTGATAGTGTTGTTAAGAAGGCAGAGCAGTGCTTAATTATGGACATACTTCTCCCCATCTTAGCTACTGTTGTATCAATATGCTTTGACCATGACAGTCTACAATCCAGGGTTACTCCAAGCAGTTTAGTCTCCTCGACTTGCTCAATTTCCACATTATTCATTACGAGATGTACTTGAGGTTTAGTGAATGATTTGACCCAATTACAATGCTTTTAGTTTTGGAAATATTCAGGACTAACTTATTCCTTGCCACCCATTCCGAAACTAACTGCAACTCTTTGTTAAGTGTTGCAGTTATTTCAGTTGCTGTAGTAGCTGACGTGTATAGTGTTAAGTCATCCGCATACATAGACTTTACTCAAAGCCAGTGGCATGTCGTTAGTAAAGATGGAAAAAAGCAAGGGGCCTAGACATCTGCCCTGGGGAATTCCTGATTCTAACTGGATTATGTTTGACAGGCTTCCATTAAAGAACACCCTCTGTGTTCTCTTAGACAAGTAACTCTTTATCCACAATATAGCAGGGGGTGTAAAGCCATAAAAAAATATGTTTTTCCAGCAGCAGACTATGATCGATAATGTAAAAAGCCGCACTGAAGTCTAACAAAACAGCCCCCACAATCTTTTTATCATCAATTACTCTCAGCCAATCATCAGTCATTTGTGTAAGTGCTGTGCTTGTTGAATGTCCTGTTTGAAAATATGGCAAATATGGCAAATATTTGTGGCAATATCGTCCGTTATTATCCTCAGCAATTTTCCATCCAAGTTGTCAGACCCCTGTGGCTTGTCATTGTTAATAGACAACAATAATTTGTTCACCTCTTCCACACTCACTTTATGGAATTCAAAATTACAATGCTTGTCTTTCATAATTTGGTCAGATATACTTGGATGTGTAGTGTCAGCAATTGTTGCAATTGTTGCTGGCATGTAATGCCTAAGTTTGCTAATCTTGCCAATTAAAAAATGATTAAAGTAGTTGGCAATATCAGTTGGTTTTGTGATGAATGAGCCATCTGATTCAATGAATGATGGAGCTGAGTTTGCCTTTTTTCCCAAAATGTCATTTAAGGTGCTCCAAAGATTTTTACTATCATTCTTTATGTCATTTATCTTTGTTTCAGAGTGTAGTTTCTTCTTCTTTTTATTCAGTTTAGTCACATGATTTCTCATTTTGCAGTATGTTTGCCAATCGGTTGTGCAGCCAGACTTATTTGCCATTCCTTTTTCCTCATCCCTCTCAACCTACAATATTTCAATTCCTCATCAATCCACAGGGATTTAACCATTTTGACAGTCATTTTTTTAATTGATGCATGCTTATTAGTAACTGGAATAAGCAATTTCATAAATGTGTCAAGTGCAGCGTCTGTCTGCTCCTCATTACACACCATGGACCAACATATATTATTTATATCAACAACATGGGAATCACTACAAAACCTATTGTATGAACTCTTATACACAATATTAGGCCCAGCTACTATATTGTGATCACTACATCCAATGGATTTGGATACTGCTTTCAAACAAATCTCTGCAGCATTAGTAAAGATATGATCAATACATGTTGATGATTTAATTCCTGTACTGTTTGTAACTACCCTGGTAGGTTGACTGATGATCTGAACCAGGTTGCAGGCACTAGTTACAGTTTGAGGTTTCTCTTGAGTGGGCAGCCTGATGACAGCCAGTCAATATTTAAATCACCCAGAAAGTATACCTCTCTATTGATATCACATTCTTTATCAAGCATTTCACACATGTTATCCAGATACTGACTGTTAGCACTTGGTGGTCTATAGCAGCTTCCCACCAGAATGGGCTTTAGGTGAGGCAGATGAACCTGTAGCCATATTACTTCAACAGTATTTAACATGAGATCCTCTCTAATCTTCACAGGAATGTGTTTCTGAATAGAAACAGCAACAACTCCACCATTGGCATTTCTATATTTTCTGTAAATGTTATAACCTTGTATTGCTACCACTGTATCATCAAAGGTATTATCTAAGTGAGTTTCAGAGATAGTCAGAATATGAACGTCATCTGTTACTAGCAAATTATTGATTTCATGAACCTTGTTTCTTAAGCTACATATGTTAACGTGGGCTATTTTGAGCACTTTTCTTCTGGGATGCTTACTTGTTTTTCTTGCTTTACTGGGAAGCTTAGCAGCAGTAGATGTGCTCATGTTCTTTATGTTAGTGCAGGGTGAGCTGCACACAGTGGACTTCCTCCTCAGGCACACCGGCTCAGTGCTAACAGTATAAATCTGGTTCCTAGGCACATGATTACTGCACACAATAGCTGAAGGATCAGCAGAGGCATTCAGGGCAGTTAGAGGGACATACATTAGGTTACTTATAACAAAGAACAAAGAACAAAACATATAGATGATCAATTAAAAATCTTAGAATCAGCTACTAAAGACTACCAGAACCCATTGGATTCTCCAACTACATTGACTGAAGTACAGGACAAATACAAACCCTCCAACCCAAAAAGGCCTGTGGTGTTGATGGTATCCTAAATAAAATAATAAAATATACAGACCACAAATTCCAATTGAGTATAATTAAACTCTTTAACATCATCCTCAGCTTTGGCATCTTCCCCAATATTTCGAACAAAGGACTGATCCCAATCTGCAAAAATTGAGACAAATTCGACCCCAATAACTACCGGGGATATGCGTTCACAGCAACCTCTGGAAAATCCTCTGCAATGTCATTAACAGCAGACTCAGTGAATACAATGTATTGAGCAAATGTCAAATTGGCTTTTTAGCACAGGTTAAAGAAGGATTTTTAAGCCTTGAGACATTTGAGACATGGATTGTGTACGTGCCATTCAGGGGGTGAATGGGCAAGACAAAAGATGTAAGTGCATGTGAACGGGGTATGGTAGTAGGTGGCAGGTGCATTGGTTTGTGTCAAGAACTGCAACACTGGTGGGTTTTTCACGTTCAACTGTTTCCTGTATCAAGAAGGGTCCACCACCCAAAGGACATCCAGCCAACTTGACACAACTGTGGGAAGCTTTGGAGTTGACTTGGACCAGCATCCCTGTGGAATGCTTTCGACACCTTGTAGAGTCCATGTAGAGTCCTTGTAGAGTCCTTGTAGAGTCCTTGTAGAGTCCTTGTAGAGTCCTTGTAGAGTCCATGTAGAGTGCTTGTAGAGTCCATGTAGAGTCCTTGTAGAGTCCATGTAGAGTCCTTGTAGAGTCCATGTAGAGTCCTTGTAGAGTCCTTGTAGAGTCCATGTAGAGTCCATGTAGAGTCCTTGTAGAGTCCATGTAGAGTCCATGTAGAGTCCTTGTAGAGTCCTTGTAGAGTCCATGTAGAGTCCTTGTAGAGTCCATGTAGAGTCCATGTAGAGTCCTTGTAGAGTCCTTGTAGAGTCCATGTAGAGTCCATGTAGAGTCCATGTAGAGTCCTTGTAGAGTCCTTGTAGAGTCCTTGTAGAGTCCATGTAGAGTCCATGTAGAGTCCTTGTAGAGTCCTTGTAGAGTCCTTGTAGAGTCCATGTAGAGTCCTTGTAGAGTCCTTGTAGAGTCCATGTAGAGTCCTTGTAGAGTCCTTGTAGAGTCCTTGTAGAGTCCATGTAGAGTCCTTGTAGAGTGCTTGTAGAGTCCATGCCCTGACGAATTGAGGCTGTTCTGAGGGCAGAAGGGAGGGAACTCAATATTTGGAATATAATTTGGGTATATCAATGAATTGGCGAGGGCACTAGAACAGTCTGCAGCACCTGGCCTCACCCTACTAGACTCTGAAGTCAAATGTCTACTGTTCGCAGATGATTGGGTGCTTCTGTCCCCAACCAAGGACTACAAATTCCATCTAGACACCGTTGCCTTCGAGCACACAAAGAACTATACCTACCTCGGCCTAAACATTAGCATCAAAAGGAACATAACATTTTACATGACAACTAGGATCTGGCAAAAAATACTTGAATCAGTTATAGAACCCATTGCCGTTTATGGTTGTGAGGTCTGGGGTCCGCTCACCAAACCAGAATTCACAAAATGGGACAAACACCAAATTGAGACTCTGCTTGCAGAATTCTGCAAAAACATCCTCTGTGTACAATGTCAAACCACAAATAATGCATGCAGAGCAGAATTAGGCCGATACCCGCTAATTATAAACATTTCAGAAAAGAGATGTTAAAATTCTACAACCACCTAAAAGGAAGCGATTCTCAAACCTTCTGTAAAAAAGGCATCAGAGAGATGAACCTAGAGAACCCCTCAGCCAGTTGGTTCTGGGGTTCTGTTCACAAACACAAACAGACCCAAACGAGCCCCAGGACAGCAACACAACTAGACCCAACCAAGTCATGAGAAAACAAAAAGATGAGCTGAGGTGGAAACTGAGCTGTACTTCCTAACCTCCTGCCAAATGTATGACCATATTAGAGACACATATTTCCCTCAGATTGCACAGACCCACATAGAATTAGAAAACAAATCCAATTTTGATAAACTCCCATATCTACTGGGTGAAATACCAGTGTGCCATCACAGCAGCAAGATTTGTGACCTGTTGCCACAAGAAAAGGGCAACCAGTGAAGAACAAACACCATTTTAAATACAACCCATATTTATGTTGATTTATTTTCACATTGTTACAATTTGCACCTTGTTATAGCCAATAATATAACATTTGGAGTGTCTCTACTCTTTTGAAACTATTGTGAGTGTAATGTTTACTGTTAATTTCTGATTGTTTATTTCATTTTTTGTTTATTGTCTATTTCAGTAGCTTTGGCAACGTAGGCACAGCTTTCTAATCCTCCTACATCCTGGGCTGCTATTCTGCATCCTCCACTGACTGCAGAGAGGGCTTCCCTAGTGGAGAGCTGATCCCAGATCAGTGTCTCTCTATCCATTCCTCTTACTGTAGAGAGGGCTTCCCTAGTGGAGAGCTGATCCCAGATCAGTGTCTCTCTATCCATTCCTCTTACTGTAGAGAGGGCTTCCCTAGAGGAGAGCTGATCCCAGATCAGTGTCTCTCTATCCATTACTCTTACTGTAGACAGGGCTTCCCTAGAGGAGAGCTGATCCCAGATCAGTGTCTCTCTATCCATTACTCCTACTGTAGACAGGGCTTCCCTAGAGGAGAGCTGATCCCAGATCAGTGTCTCTCTATCCATTCCTCTTACTGTAGAGAGGGCTTCCCTAGTGGAGAGCTGATCCCAGATCAGTGTCTCTCTATCCATTCCTCTTACTGTAGAGAGGGCTTCCCTAGAGGAGAGCTGATCCCAGATCAGTGTCTCTCTATCCATTACTCTTACTGTAGACAGGGCTTCCCTAGAGGAGAGCTGATCCCAGATCAGTGTCTCTCTATCCATTCCTCTTACTGTAGAGAGGGCTTCCCTAGTGGAGAGCTGATCCCAGATCAGTGTCTCTCTATCCATTCCTCTTACTGTAGAGAGGGCTTCCCTAGAGGAGAGCTGATCCCAGATCAGTGTCTCTCTATCCATTCCTCTTACTGTAGAGAGGGCTTCCTTAGAGGAGAGCTGATCCCAGATCAGTGTCTCTCTATCCATTCCTCTTACTGTAGAGAGGGCTTCCCTAGAGGAGAGCTGATCCCAAATCAGTGTCTCTCTATCCATTCCTCTTACTGTAGAGAGGGCTTCCCTAGAGGAGAGCTGATCCCATATCAGTGTCTCTCTATCCATTCCTCTTACTGTAGAGAGGGCTTCCCTAGAGGAGAGCTGATCCCATATCAGTGTCTCTCTATCCATTCCTCTTACTGTAGAGAGGGCTTCCCTAGAGGAGAGCTGATCCCAAATCAGTGTCTCTCTATCCATTCCTCTTACTGTAGAGAGGGCTTCCCTAGAGGAGAGCTGATCCCATATCAGTGTCTCTCTATCCATTCCTCTTACTGTAGAGAGGGCTTCCCTAGAGGAGAGCTGATCCCATATCAGTGTCTCTCTATCCATTCCTCTTACTGTAGAGAGGGCTTCCCTAGTGGAGAGCTGATCCCAGATCAGTGTCTCTCTATCCATTCCTCTTACTGTAGAGAGGGCTTCCCTAGAGGAGAGCTGATCCCAGATCAGTGTCTCTCTATCCATTACTCTTACTGTAGACAGGGCTTCCCTAGAGGAGAGCTGATCCCAGATCAGTGTCTCTCTATCCATTACTCCTACTGTAGACAGGGCTTCCCTAGAGGAGAGCTGATCCCAGATCAGTGTCTCTCTATCCATTCCTCTTACTGTAGAGAGGGCTTCCCTAGTGGAGATCTGATCCCAGATCAGTGTCTCTCTATCCATTCCTCTTACTGTAGAGAGGGCTTCCCTAGAGGAGAGCTGATCCCAGATCAGTGTCTCTCTATCCATTACTCTTACTGTAGACAGGGCTTCCCTAGAGGAGAGCTGATCCCAGATCAGTGTCTCTCTATCCATTCCTCTTACTGTAGAGAGGGCTTCCCTAGTGGAGAGCTGATCCCAGATCAGTGTCTCTCTATCCATTCCTCTTACTGTAGAGAGGGCTTCCCTAGAGGAGAGCTGATCCCAGATCAGTGTCTCTCTATCCATTCCTCTTACTGTAGAGAGGGCTTCCTTAGAGGAGAGCTGATCCCAGATCAGTGTCTCTCTATCCATTCCTCTTACTGTAGAGAGGGCTTCCCTAGAGGAGAGCTGATCCCAAATCAGTGTCTCTCTATCCATTCCTCTTACTGTAGAGAGGGCTTCCCTAGAGGAGAGCTGATCCCATATCAGTGTCTCTCTATCCATTCCTCTTACTGTAGAGAGGGCTTCCCTAGAGGAGAGCTGATCCCATATCAGTGTCTCTCTATCCATTCCTCTTACTGTAGAGAGGGCTTCCCTAGAGGAGAGCTGATCCCAAATCAGTGTCTCTCTATCCATTCCTCTTACTGTAGAGAGGGCTTCCCTAGAGGAGAGCTGATCCCATATCAGTGTCTCTCTATCCATTCCTCTTACTGTAGAGAGGGCTTCCCTAGAGGAGAGCTGATCCCATATCAGTGTCTCTCTATCCATTCCTCTTACTGTAGAGAGGGCTTCCCTAGTGGAGAGCTGATCCCAGATCAGTGTCTCTCTATCCATTCCTCTTACTGCAGAGAGGGCTTCCCTAGTGGAGAGCTGATCCCAGATCAGTGTCTCTCTATCCATTCCTCTTACTGTAGAGAGGGCTTCCCTGGAGGAGAGCTGATCCCAGATCAGTGTCTCTCTATCCATTCCTGGCAGTATACATGTTTATTTCAACCCAGCACGAACACACCTGTATCAACTAATCACCAAGCCTTGGATTAGTTGAACAATTTGGAACATTTCACCTTATTACATGGCAGACTGATATGTCCTTCTGGGACATGTGTGTGTGTGTGTGTGTGTGTGAGTGTGCAGTGTGTGTGTGTGTGTGTGTGTGAGTGTGCTGTGTGTGTGTGTGTGTGTGTGTGTGTGAGTGTGCAGTGTGTGTGAGTGTGTGCAGTGTGTGTGAGTGTGTGTGTGTGTGTGTGAGTGTGCAGTGTGTGTGTGTGAGTGTGCAGTGTGTGTGTGTGTGTGTGTGTGAGTGTGCAGTGTGTGTGTGTGTGTGTGTGAGTGTGCAGTGTGTGGGAGTGTGTGAGTGTGCAGTGTGTGTGTGTGTGTGTTTGTGTGTGTGTGTGTGTGTGTGTGTGAGTGTGTGTGTGTGTGAGTGTGCAGTGTGTGTGTGTGTGAGTGTGCAGTGTGTGTGTGTGTGTGTGTGTGTGAGTGTGCAGTGTGTGTGTGTGTGTGTGTGTGTGTGTGTGTGAGTGTGCAGTGTGTGGGAGTGCCATTCAGTTTCATTTGTGCCCCAGGAAATGTTCCACTGTTGGTTTTTCCACTCCAGGTGATTCATCAAGAGGCGCTAAACAGTGTGTGTGTAGCGCAGCTACTAAATGAATATAGCAGAAACATGGGGGCTGTGTGTGTGTGTGTGTGTGTGTGTGTGTGTGTGTGTGTGTGTGTGTGTGTGTGTGTGTGTGTGTGTGTGTGTGTGTGTGTGTGTGTGTGAGTGTGTGTGTGTGTGCACAGCTGTGTTAATGCTGAGATAGAATAAGTCCCTCACCCAACAAGAGTTAATCCTGCTTGTTCAAGCTTCTTGGCGCAGCACCACTACACTAGCCCACCCCCCCCCCCCCCCCACCCCTCTCCCTCTCTCTCTCTCTCTCTCTCTCTCTCTCTCTCTCTCTCTCTCCTCTCTCTCTCTCTCTCTCTCTCTCTCTCTCTCTCTCTCTCTCTCTCGCTCTCTCTCTCACTCTCTCTCTCTCTCTCTCTCGCTCTCTCTCTCACTCTCTCTCTCACTCTCTCTCTCTCGCTCTCTCTCAATTTACTAGCTCTTTCCCTCGCTCTCTCTCTTTCTCTCTCTGTCTGTCTCTCTATCTCTCTGTCTTTACTAGCTCTCCTGCTATCTCTCTATTCACTAGCTCCCATCCTCTCTCCTGCTATCTCTCTCTTCACAAGCTCCCATCCTCTCTCCTGCTATCTCTCTCTTCACCAGCTCCCATCCTATCTCCTGCTATCTCTCTATTCACTAGCTCCCATCCTCTCTCCTGCTATCTCTCTCTTCACTAGCTCCCATCCTCTCTCCTGCTATCTCTCTCTTCACTAGCTCCCATCCTCTCTCCTGCTATCTCTCTCTTCACTAGCTCCCATCCTCTCTCCTGCTATCTCTCTCTTCACTAGCTCCCATCCTCTCTCCTGCTATCTATCTCTTCACTAGCTCCCATCCTCTCTCCTGCTATCTCTCTCTTCACTAGCTCCCATCCTCTCTCCTGCTATCTCTCTCTTCACTAGCTCCCATCATCTCTCCTGCTATCTCTTTCTTTACTACCTCCCATCCTCTCTCCTGCTATCTCTCTCTTCACTATCTCCCATCCTCTCTAGGAAAACCAAAGTTCCAAAGGCTGGGCCTAATATTGTGTATAAAAGGTCATACAATAAGTTTTGCAGTGATTCTTATGTTGTTGATGTAAAGAATATATGTTGGTCCATGGTGTGTAATGAGGAGCAGACGGACGCTGCACTTGACACATTCATGAAATGTCTTATTCCAGTTACTAATAAGCATGCACCCATTAAGAAAATGACTGTAAAAATGGTTAAATCCCTGTGGATTGATGAGGAATTGAAATATTGCATGGCTGAGAGGGATGAGGCAAAAGGAATGGCGAATAAGTCTGGCTGCACAACCGATTGGCAAACGTACTGCAAATTGAGAAATCATTTGACTAAACTGAATAAAAGGAAGAAGAAACAACACTATGAAACAAAGATAAATGACAAAGAATGATAGTAAAAGGCTTTGGAGCACCTTAAATGAAATTTTGGGAAAAAAGGCAAACTCTGCTCCATCATTCATTGAATCATATGGTTCATTCATCACGAAACCAACTGATATTGCCAACTACTTTAATACTTTTTTAATTGGCAAGATTAGCAAACTTATGCATGACATGCCAGCAACAATTGCTGACACTACACATCCAAGTATATCTGACCAAATTATGAAAGACAAGCATTGTAATTTTGAATTCCGTAAAGTGAGTGTGGAAGAGGTGAACAAATGATTGTTGTCTATTAACAATGACCAGCCACCGGGGTCTGACAACTTGGATAGAACATTTCTGAGATAATAGCGAACGATATTGCCACTCCTATTTGCCATATTTTCAATTTAAGCCTACTAGAATGTGTTTGCCCCCAGGCTTGGAGGGAAGCAAAAGTCATTCCGCTACCTAAGAATAGTAAAGCCCCCTTTACTGGCTCAAACAGCCGACCAATTAGCTTGTTACCAACACTTAGTAAACTATTGGAAAAAATTGTGTTTGACCAGATACAATGCTATTTTACTGTAAACAAATTGTCAACAAACTTTCAGCATGCTTATAGAGAAGGACATTAAACAAGCACAGCACTTACACAAATTACTGATGATTGGCTGAGTGAAATTGATGATAAAAAGATTGTGGGGGCTGTTTTGTTAGACATTATTGCGGCTTTTTACATTATCGATCATAGTCTGCTGCTGGAAAAACTTGTGTTATGGCTTTACACCCCTGCTATAATGTGGATATAAAGTTACTTGTCTAAGAGAACACAGAGGGTGTTCTTTAATGGAAGCCTCTCCAACATAATTCAGGTAGAATCAGGAATTCCCCAGGGCAGCTGTCTAGGCCCCTTGCTTTTTTCCATCTTTACTAACGACTTGCGACTGGCTTTGAGTAAAGCCAGTGTGTCTATGTATGCGGATGACTCAACACTATATACGTCAGCTACTACAGCAACTGAAATAACTGCAACACTTAACAAAGAGCTGCAGTTAGTTTCGGAATGGGTGGCAAGGAATAAGTTAGTCCAGAATATTTCCAAAACTAAAAGCATTGTATTTGGGTCAAATCATTCACTAAACCTCAAGTGCATCTCGTAATGAATCATGTGGAAATTGAGCAAGTTGAGTTGACTAAACTGCTTGGAGTGTCACGCCCTGGCTCTGGGGACTCTTAAATGTTGAGCCAGGGTGTGGATTGTTCTATGTTTAAGTTTTCTATGTTTTGTTCTAGATCGTTTAGATCTATGTTGGCCAGGGTGGTTCCCAATCAGAGGCAGCTGTAGCTCGTTGTCTCTGATTGGGTACCATACTTAGGCAGCTGTTTGGCACTAGTTAATTTGTGGGATCTTGTTCCGTAAGGTTTGTTTTGGTGTTAACCTAGGACTTCACGTATCGTTTGGTTTGTTGTTTTTGTTTGTGTGTGTACTTCTATAAAATGTACGCATATCACGCTGCGCCTTGGTCCGCTTCATCTCATAACGATCATGACAGAAGATCCCACCACCAGAGGACCAAGCAGCGTGTCCAGGAACAGACAGCCTGGACCTGGGAGGAGATCCTGGACGGGAAGGGATCCTGGACTTGGGAGGAGATTCAGGCCGGAATGGATTGCCGTCCCTGGGGGGAGACTGTGGAGGCACGCTACAGAGAGGAGCAGCGGCAACGCAGAGGGTACCGGCCGAGGAGGAAGCCCGAGAGACAGCCCCAATGAATTTTTTTGGGGGAGCTAAAGGGGTGGTTGGCGGAGCCTAGAGTTAGAGCAGAGCCAACTCCCCGTACTCAGGCTAGGAAGCGTGAGACTGGGCAGGCTCCGTGTTATGCGGAGCCACGTACTGTGCCGCGAGTGTTCCGGCACAGTCCTGTACGTCCTGTGCTAGCACCACGCACGTGTCGTGCTAAGGTGGGCATGCAGCCAGGATGGAGTGTGCCGGCTCAACGCTCGTGGCCTCCAGTACCCCTCCTCGGTCCCGTATATCCTGTGCCAGTGCCACGTGCTGTAGCGCCAGTACGAGTGCACAGCCCTGTACGTCCTGTGCTGATGCCTCATACATATTGTGTGGAAATAGGCATTCAGCCAGGACGGGTTGTGTCAGCTCTCCGCTCCAGACCTCCAGTCCGCCTCCACAGTCCGGCCCGGTCCGTTCCGGCTCCCCGCACCAAGCCAGTGGTGCGTGTTCCCAGTCCAGCCCGGCCTGTTCCTTCTCCCCGCACCAAGCCAGTGGTGCGTGTTCCCAGTCCGGCCCAGCCTGTTCCTGCTCCCCGCACCAGCCCAGTGGTGCGCGTCGCCAGCCTGGTCCGGCCTGTTCCTGCTCCCCGCACCAAGCCAGTGGTGCGCGTCGCCAGCCCGGTCCGGCCCGTTCCTGCCCCCCGCACCAAGCCTGTGGTGCGCGTCGTCAGCCCGGTCCGGCCTGTTCCTGCTCCCCGCACCAAGCCTGTGGTGCGCGTCGCCAGCCCGGTCCGGCCTGTTCCTGCTCCCCGCACCAAGCCAGTGGTGCGCGTCGTCAGCCCGGTCCGGCCCGTTCCTGCTCCCCGCACCAAGCCAGTGGTGCGCGTCGCCAGCCCGGTCCGGCCCGTTCCTGCTCCCCGCACCAAGCCAGTGGTGAGCGTCGTCAGTCCGGCACGGCCCGTGCCTGTTCCACCGGTGCCTAGTCCGGGACCGGTCAGCGGCTCCACTCCGGAGCCAGAGCAATCCGCTCCACCGGTGTCCAGTCCAGCTCCGGCCAGCGGGACCAGACCAGGGGCGCAACAGGGGGGTGGAGAGAGAGTGGTGGTCACGCCCGGAGCCGGATCCGCCTCCGAGGCGGAATGCCCACCCGGCCCCTACCCTCTGGTGTTTGTGTGGCACGGTCGCAGTCCGCACCTTTGGGGGGGGGTGCTGTCACGCCCTGGCTCTGGGGACTCTTAAATGTTGAGCCAGGGTGTGGATTGTTCTATGTTTAAGTTTTCTATGTTTTGTTCTAGATCGTTTAGATCTATGTTGGCCAGGGTGGTTCCCAATCAGAGGCAGCTGTAGCTCGTTGTCTCTGATTGGGTTCCATACTTAGGCAGCCCGTTTGGCACTAGTTAATTTGTGGGATCTTGTTCCGTAAGGTTTGTTTTGGTGTTAACCTAGCACTTCACGTATCGTTTGGTTTGTTGTTTTTGTTCGTGTGTGTACTTCAATAAAATGTACGCATATCACGCTGCGCCTTGGTCCGCTTCATCTCATAACGATCATGACATGGAGGAACCCTGGATTGTAGACTGTAATTGTCAAAGCATATTGATACAACAGTAGCTAAGATGGGGAGAAGTATGTCCATAATTAAGCGCTGCTCTGCCTTCTTAACAACACTATCAACAAGGCAGGTCCTACAGGCCCTCGTTTTGTCGCACCTGGACTACTGTTCAGTAGTGTGGTCAGGTGCCACAAGGAGGGACTTGGGAAAATTGCAGTTGGCTCAGAACAGGGCAGCATGGCTGGCCCTTAAAAGTACACGGACAGCTAAAATTAATGACATGTATGTTTGTCTCTCCTGGCTTAGAGTGGAAGAGAGATTGACTTCATCACTGCTTGTTTTTTAAAAAGGTGTAGACAAGCTGAATGTACAGAGATGTCTGTTTGGAATGCTAACACACAGCTCGGACACCCATCCATACCCAATGAGACATGCCACCGGAGGTCTCTTCACAGTCCCCAAGTCCAGAACAGACTACGGAAAACGCACAGTACTACATAGAGCCATGACTACATGGAACTCTAATCCACATCATGTAAATCAGTCAAGCAGTAGAATAGGATTTTAAAAAAAGATAAAACTACACTTGAAGGAACAGCGCGGACTGTGAAGAGACACACACACACAGCATTCGCAAACACATGCTAACACACGCACTCTACACACACACATTTTAATATTGTTATTTTGCTGTATTATTGATTTTGTAAATATGTTATGGTAGTGTAGTGTGTATTAATGTGTTGTGTTATGTATTGTTTTATTGTATGTAAATTGTGGTTGGACCTCAGGAAGAGTAGCTGCTGCCTTGGCAGCCGCTAACGGGGATCCGTAATAAATACAAATGCAAATACAAATAGGGCCAAAAAGATTGGAGAAGTGGTTTATCCATACATCTCTGTTTTGGATAGATAACTCTTCGTGTTGTTGTTTGTTTAGAGTTTTCAAATTTTCCCAGAAGTGGTTAGAGTCTATGGATTCTTCAATTACATTGAGCTGATTTCTGACATGCTGTTCCTTATTTTTCCGTAGTTTATTTCTGTATTGTTTTAGTGATTCACCATAGTGAAGGCGTAGGCTCAGGTTTTCTGGGTCTCTGTGTTTTTGGTTGGATAGGTTCCTCAATTCCTTTCTTAGGTTTTTGCATTCTTCATCAAACCATTTGTCATTGTTTTTAATTTACTTAGGTTGTCTGCTTGACATTTTTAGATTTGATAGGGAAGCTGAAAGGTCAAATGTACTGTTTAGGTTTTCTACTGCCAAGTTTACACCTTCACTATAGCAATGAAACGTTTCGTCCAGGATGTTGTCTAAAAGGGATTTCATTTGTTGTTGCCTAATTGTTTTTTGTTAGGTTTCAACACTACTTTCCTTCCATCTATAGTATGTCTTAATATTATTCAGTTCCTTTGGCTTTGATGCCTCATTATTGAGTATCGCTCTGTTCAAGTAGCCTGTGATTTTGCTCTCTCTCTGTCGCTCTCTTTCTTTCTCTCTCTCTCTCTCTCTCTCTCTCTCTCTCTTTCTCCCTCTCTGTTGCTCTCTCTCTCTCGCTCTCTCT
>NW_028164531.1:0-35732 GCF_964263955.1 Coregonus lavaretus | reverse complement strand
GACAAAAACAATGGTGTTTCCAAAAAAAGTCAATTTCCCAGGACCACAAAATACAAATTCCATCTAGACACCATTTCCCTAGACCACACAAAAAACTATACATACCTCGGCCTAAACATCAGCGCCACAGGTAACATCCACAAAGCTGTGAACAATCTGAGGGGCAAGGCAAGAAGGGCCTTCTACGCCATCAAAGGAACATAAAATTCGACATACCCATTAGGAAATACTTGAATCAGTTATAGAACCCATTGCCCTTTATGGTTGTGAGGTCTGGGGTCCGCTCACCAACCAAGAATTCACAAAATGGACAAACACCAATTGAGACTGCATGCAGAATTCTGCAAAATATCCTCAGTGTACAACGTAAAACACCAAATAATGCATGGAGAGCAGAATTAGGCCGATACCGCTAATTATCAAAATCCAGAAAAGACGATAAATTCTATAACTACTTAAAAGGAAGTGATTCCCAAACCTTCCATAACAAAGCCATCACCTACAGAGAGATGAACTTGGAAAATATTCCCCTAAGCAAGCTGGTCCTGGGGCTCTGTTCACAAACACAAACAGACCCCACAGAACCCCAGGACAGCAACACAATTAGACCCAACCAAATCATGAGAAAACTAACTTCCTGCTAAATGTATGACCCATATTAGAGACACATACTTCCCTCAGATTACACAGACCCACAAAGAACAAATCTAATTTGGATAAACTCCCATATCTATTAGGTGAAATACCACAGTGTGCAATCACAGCAGCAATATTTGTGACCTGTTGCCACAAGAAAAGGGCAATCAGTGAAGAACAAACAGCATTGTAAATACAACCTATATTTATGTTTATTTATTTTCCTTTTTGTACATTAACTATTTACACATCATTATAACACTGTATATAGACATAATATGACATTTGACATGTCTTTATTCTTTTGGAACTTTTGTGAGTAATGTTTACTGTTAATATTTATTGTTTATTTCACTTTTGTTTATTATCTATTTCACTTGCTTTGGCAATGTAAACATATGTTTCCCATGCCAATAAAGCCCTTGAATTGAAATTGGGAGAGAGAGAGGTGAAAGAGTAGCCACTGCTTTTAGATGCCACGACTCTCCTTACTTGCCACAAGAACGGCCTAAAACACGTGGAACTACATCTCTGCCAATATGACATGCTAAGGCCTGACATGTCCAATGGAAGCAGGGGGATAATGGCAGCACTATGTCAGTGGCCCTGAATGAGCTGTGTCCTGCAGAAAGAGAACAGAGGATCTACTCCTTATCTCCAAACTGTTAGCTGGTAACGTCCACCTCCATATAGTCTCAGAGGGATAAACTCCACAGGGGAACGGAGGGAACGGATGGATGGATGGATGGATGGGAGAATGGTCGACGCGATGAGTGGCAGTGATAGGTATGTGACTGGGAAACAATGATCTGTTGAAGGGAAACAGAGAGAAAAAGAGAGAAAGAGAGAGGGGGATTGAAAGAGGAGGTAGAAAGAGAATGATAGAGGACAGGGAAGGGAAACGACAGATGATAAGAGTGTGAGAGACAGGAGATGATAGACAGAGTGTGAGAGACAGGAGATGATAGACAGAGTGTGAGAGACAGGAGATGATAGACAGAGTGTGAGAGACATGAGATGATAGACAGAGATGATAGACAGAGTGTGAGAGACAGGAGATGATAGACAGAGTGTGAGAGACAGGAGATGATAGACAGAGTGTGAGAGACAGGAGATGATAGACAGAGTGTGAGAGACAGGAGATGATAGACAGAGTGTGAGAGACAGAGGGGAAAACAAAGGACAGATAGAAAAAAGCAAAAGGAGGACAGATGAAAAACAGAGACAGCAGAGAAAGGTAACACTGCACTCTCTTCTCTTCCTCTCCTCTCCTCTCCTCTCCTCTCCTCTCCTCTCCTCTCCTCTCCTCTCCTCTCCTCTCCTCTCCTCTCCTCTCCTCTCCTCTCCTCTCCTCTCCTCTCCTCTCCTCTCCTCCCCTATCTTCACCTCCTCTCCTCCCTCTCCTCTCCTCTCCTCCTCCCCTCCCTCCCCTCCCCTCCCCTCCCCTCCCCTCCCCTCCCCTCCCCTCCCCTCCCCTCCCCTCCCCTCCCTCCTCTATGTGTGTGTTGATTAGATGAGTGTCTGTGTGAGTCCTTGGGGTGCTCTGCTGTCAGTCCTGCTGTTCAGATAGCCAGCACCGCAGGGCTCAGCGCACACAACATTTAACCTCATTTACACGTATACCACAAATTCAGGGCCTAATGACGTAGCCATGCAGGGAGGGAAGCAGGGAGGGAGGAGAGGAGAGAAGAGAGGGAGGGATGGGATGGAGAGAGGAGAGGAGAGGAGAGGAGAGGAGAGGAGAGAGAGGAGAGGAGAGGAGAGGAGAGGAGAGGAGAGGAGAGGAGAGGAGAGGAGAGGAGAGGAGAGGAGAGGAGAGGAGAGGAGAGGAGAGGAGAGGAGAGGAGAGGAGAGGAGAGGGAGGGAGAGAGGGAGGGAGGGATGGAGAGGAGAGGAGAGGAGAGGAGAGGAGAGGAGAGGAGAGGAGAGGAGAGGAGAGGAGAGGAGAGGAGAGGAGAGGAGAGGAGAGGAGAGGAGAGGAAAGGAGAGGAGAGGAGGTGGGGAGAGAGGGAGGAAGAGAGGAGAGGACAGGGAGGGAGGAGAGGAGAGGAGAGGAGAGGAGAGGAGAGGAGAGGAGAGGAGAGGAGAGGAGAGGAGAGGAGAGGAGAGGAGAGGAGAGGAGAGGAGAGGAGAGAGAGAGAGAGGAGGAGAGGAGAGGAGGAGAGGAAGAGGAGAGGGAGGAGAGGAGAGGAGAGAGGGAGGTGGGGAGAGAGGGAGCGGGAGTGCACCTGTACCCTCTGGAGGTGTGGTAACAACCAAGTCATCAACTATGGGACAGAATGATAGCATCTAACGCTTTCTGGAGGAAGGAGATAGACGAAGAGCGAGAGAGTGTGTGAACGAAAACCAGAGAGGGGAAGTGATGAAAGGGAAATGAAAAGTGAGAGAGAGACAGACAGACAGACAGACAGACAGAAAGCCAATTAAGAAGACACTCCAGTAAAGAGGCAGAGATGTGTCATGGTGAGAAATCCCTCTCATCTGTCTCTGTATAATCTCTCCTAGCATGTGTTCTCCACTCCCTCATTCTCTCTTTACATAATCAGGCTCCTTGACCTGACATCTAACTCTTTCTCTAGCTCACTTTCTCTCTCTCTAACATCCCTCTCTTCTGCCTCTTCAGTTACACAACATTCACTCCCACGACTCATTCCATCTTTTATGTCCAGAAATCCTGGGTTACTAAGTGGTGAACTGAACACTCCTCTTTGAAGCACATGCAGCACATATATTAAAACTACTGCAACTGTGCCCGTATGAGTTATGCAGTAGAAATGCACAGCCACATGTTAAGAGCATATTCAAAATAAAACAGATAAGGACCTATTTTTTGTTCTATTGAATAAAACAGAGCGGCCAAATGTGACTACTATAGAAACATGTGATTCATGTGTTTTGTCTTATTTCTACTAGGTCAATGGCTCTGATAATATAACCTTGAATGACCAGTTCTATCTTCAGACTGTCACACCATCCATCAGGTAAAAGATAACATCAGCTGTCCAACATGTATTTTCCATTGAAACACACCTGGACGTAACATAGTAAACAAAAATCCGGGACACTCAAATTAGTATGATGTGTTAAGTTTTAGTATGGTATGTATTCAGTTGTGGATGTCCATTATCCATTTAGTACGATATGTTATGAATTACAATTCAAATGATATGTTACAAATTACAATGCATATAACATGTCACAACGCGTATAACATTGCACTTCGTACAACGTTATTGGATAATAAAGGTGGCGGAGGTGCTGCCATTTTACGGCTCCTAACCAACTGTGCTATTTGGTTCGTTTTTTCGTATTGTTTGTAACTTATTTTGAACATAAAGTTGCTGCTACTGTCTCTTATGACCGAAAATAACTTCTGGACATCAGAACAGCGATACTGCTTTCAGGAGAACAGGCCCAAATCCCCATCATTGGCTTGAAGAAAAGGCAAAGATACAGAGGGAGAAGGTCAGGGTGCCTTGTTAGGCTTCGTAGGCGAGTAAGTAAATCGCCATTACCATCGGTTCTATTGGCCAACGTGCAATCACTGGAAAACAAACTTGATGATCTACGATCGAGACTATCCTACCAACGGGACATTAAAAACGGTAATATCTTATGTTTCACCGAGTCGTGGCTGAACGACGACATGGATAATATAGAGCTAGCTGGGTTTTCTGTGCATCGGCAGGACAGAGCAGCTACATCTGGTAAGACGAGGGGCGGGGGTGTGTGTCTATTTGTCAATAACTGCTGGTGCGCGATGTCTAATAGTGCTGGCCTGAGGTAGAGTATCTCATGATAAGCTGTAGACCACACTATCTACCAAGAGAGTTCTCATCTATATTATTCGTAGCCGTCTATTTACCACCACAAACTGATGTTGGCACTATGTCACGATCGTTAAGAGACGGGTCAGACCAAGGTGCAGCGTGAAAAGCGTACATGTTTATTAACTCAATAAACATACAACAAAACAAGAAACAACAAAACAAGAAACAACGTAACGTGAAGTCCTCAGGCTATACACATACAAGCCTAAACGGAACAAGATCCCACAATACAACGTAGGAAATGGGCTACCTAAGTATGATCCCCAATCAGAGACAACGAGCGACAGCTGCCTCTGATTGGGATTCATACCCGGCCAAACAAAGACATAGAACAACTAGAACCTAAACATAGAGTTCCATAGGTCAGGGCGTGACAGTACCCCCCCCCAAAAGTGCGGACTCCGACCGCACAAACCTGACCTAACAGGGAAGGGTCCGGGTGGGCTTCCAGCCTCGGTGGCGGTTCTGGCTCAGAGAGAGCGTGACGTCTTCTCCCTTGCTGCCTCCGCGTTGCACCACTGGACCGATCTGGACCCTGGTGTGGGAGACCCCCGAACCTGGAGAGGGGCTGACGTCTGGACCCGGAGTGGAGCCGCTGACCGAAGCTGAACTGGATCCCGGTAAAGCGGACTACTCTGACTCCGGAGTGGATCCGCTGACCGGAGCTGGACTAGGCACCGGTGGAGCGGACTGCCCTGGCTCCGGAGTTGAGCCGCTGACCGGAGCTGAACTGGGAACACGCACCACTGATCTGGTGCGAGGAGCAGGCACGGGTCGTGCCGGACTGGAGACACGCACCCCTGGTTTGGTGCGAGGAGCTGGCACGGGCCGTACCGGACTGGATACGCGCACCACTGGTTTGGTGCGGGGAGCAGGTACGGGGCGTACCGGGCTGGCGACAGGCACCACTGGTTTGGTGCGAGGAGCTGGCACAGGCCGTACCGGACTGGATACGCGCACCACTAGTTTGGTGCGGGGAGCAGGTACGGGGCTTACCGGGCTGGCGACAGGCACCACTGGTTTGGTGCGGGGAGCAGGTACAGGGCGCACCGGACTGTGGAGGCGCACTGGAGGTCTGGGCATAGAGCTGGCACAACCCGTCCTGGCTGGATGCCCACTTCCGCATAGTACGTGTGTGGCGTTAGCACAGGACATAATGGGCTGTGCACGCGCACTGGCGACACAGTATGTAGAACCGGCGCAGGATATGCTGGACCGAGGATGCTTACTGGAGACAAGGAGCGTTGAGCCGGCACAACCTGTCCTGGCTGGATGCCCAATTTCGCATGGCACATGCGTGGCGCTAGCACAGGATGCA
This sequence comes from Coregonus lavaretus, assembly GCF_964263955.1. Taxonomy (NCBI): domain Eukaryota; kingdom Metazoa; phylum Chordata; class Actinopteri; order Salmoniformes; family Salmonidae; genus Coregonus; species Coregonus lavaretus. Next base: position 29,948 of record NW_028164531.1, on the reverse strand, counting down.
CTGGACCTTTTTGGGGGGACAATTTTCTTGGGGCTGCTTCTCTGGCTTTCTACGTGACCGCGTCCTTTTGGGTCGCCGTTTCTCCTCTCCTGCCTGGGCTTCCTCCTTCGCCCAGGGTCCTCTATCGGCTACTCTCTCCTTCTCCACCCTCATGCCTTTCAGGGCCTCCATATGCTTCGCCAGATCCTCTCTTATCTCCCCCCAAGTCCATGATCTCTGCTCCTCCACCTGTGTCCAGGGTGTCTGCTGCTCCTGGGCACGCTGCTTGGTCCGTTGGTGGTGGGATCTTCTGTCACGATCGTTAAGAGACGGGTCAGACCAAGGTGCAGCGTGAAAAGCGTACATGCTTATTAACTCAATAAACATACAACAAAACAAGAAACAACGTAACGTGAAGTCCTCAGGCTATACACATACAAGCCTAAACGGAACAAGATCCCACAATACAACGTAGGAAATAGGCTCCCTAAGTATGATCCCCAATCAGAGACAATGAGCGACAGGTGCCTCTGATTGGGAATCATACCCGGCGAAACATAGACATAGAACAACTAGAACCTAAACATAGATATACATAACATAGAACTACAATAGACATTCACACCCTGACTCAACAAACAAGAGTTCCATAGGTCAGGGCGTGACACACTAAGACCACACTCAATGAGCTGTATAAGGCCATAAGCAAACAAAATAATGCTAATCTAGAAGCGGCGCTCCTAGTGGCCGGGGACTTTAATGCAAACTTAAATAATATAATATATAATATAATATGCCATTTAGCAGACGCTTTTATCCAAAGCGACTTACAGTCATGCGTGCATACATTTTTGTGTATGGGTGGTCCCGGGGATCGAACCCACTACCTTGGCGTTACAAGCGCCGTGCTCTACCAGCTGAGCTACAGAGGACCACAAAAATCCATTAAATCCATTTTACCTAATTTCTACCAGCATCTCACATGTGCAACCAGAGGGAAAAACACTCTAGACCACCTTTACTCCATCCTATGACATTGAGGAGTATACCACCTCAGTCACCGGCTTCATCAATAAGTGCATCGACGACGTCGTCCCCACAGTGACTGTACGTACATATCCCAACCAGAAGCCATAGATTACAGCACAGTTTCCCAAACTCGGTCCTCGGGACCCCAAGGGGTGCACGTTTTGTTTTGGATGTGGTAGGGCTTGCAAACTATCACGGATTACAAAGGGAAACCCAGCTGCGAGCTGCCCAGTGATACGAGCCTACCAGACGAGCTAAATGCCTTCTATGCTCTCTTCGATGCAAGGAACACTGAACCATGTGTGAAAGCACTAGTTATTCTGGACAACCTTTAAACAGGTTAACAATTACAAGGCCGCAGGGCGGATTACCAGGACACGTACTCAGAGCATGTGCCGACCAGCTCGCAAGTGTCTTAACTGACATTTTCAACCTCTTCCTGACCCAGTCTGTAATACCTACATATTTCAAGCAGACCACCATAGTCCCTGTGCCCAGGAACGCCAAGGTAACCTGTCGAAATGACTAAGACCCCGTAGCGTTCACATCTGTAGCCATGAAATGCTTTGAAAGGCTGGTCATGGCTCACATCAACTCCATCATCCCAGACACCCTAGACCCAATCCAATTCGCATACTGCCCCAACAGATCCACAGATGATGCAATTTCTATTGTAGTTCACACTGCCCTTCCCCACCTGGACAAAAGGAAAACCTACATGAGAATGCTGTTCAGTGACTTCAGCTCAGCGTTCAACACCATAGTGCCATCCAAGCTCACCACTAAGCTAAGGACCCTGGGACTGAACACCTCCCTCTACAGCGGGATCCTGGACTTCCTGACGGGACGCCCCCAGGTGGTGAAGGTAGAAAACAACACATCCGCCATGCTGACCCTTAACACTGGGGTCCCTCAGGGGTGCGAGCTTAGTCCCCTCCTGTACTTCCTGTTCACCCATGACTGCGTGGCCAAGCACGACTCCAACACCATGATTAAGTTTGTGACTGCTGTTCTGATGTCCAGAAACTATTTTCGGTCATAGGAAACGATGGCGGAAACATTACAGTATGTGCAAAAAAAGTTACGATCAGTGCAAAATAACACACAAAATAGCAGAATTGGAGCCTGTAAAACTGCATAAGGAGAGAATATCTGACAAGTGCATGACTCAAACACACCTCTCAGTCTTGTGTCACTTATTACTTACCTCAGAATAAAAACCATAATGTCAGTTAGCAGCGCTTTCACCCAAAGTGACTATTCAGCATGTAGCCAATGTGGGACTCAACCGCACATCTATGGTGTTACAAGCACCATGCTTTGATTAACTGATCCATAGGAACCAGCCATAGCATAGCAGCCATACACACTGTCTGTATGTACAGTACATGCCATGGGCCTCTAGGAGCACCAAACACTACTAAGAATTATTCTCTACAATGTGCTGTACAACAATACTTAAATCTCAGGATCACTACCACCGCGTCGTACTAACTTCACCAGCCGCCACACCAACATGTTTCAAACACATTCACTCCATAGAACAACTCTGTTTTCAAAATGAATGACCCAGCAGGCATAGTACTTCCCTAAACCATAGGATGGTGTTCCAATCAATATGCCTTAGGGTGAACTACACACGCAGGGCTATACTAGCCTCTCATTAGGAAATTATAGAAGCAATGATGTTGTTCTGGGTTGAATACTAACACACACGCACACACACGCACACACACACAAAACACACACACACACACACAGAGAGAGCGAGACAGGAAGGCAGATCATGTCCCTCTCTAGGGGAGGATTGCTGTGAATAATTACTGCAGCACTGTGAGGTGTGTTGGAGAAGCGATGAAGGGGATTGAAAATGTCTAATGGGCAATACACACATACACACACATACACAGGTGCACGCAAGAACACTCACAGATGCGCACACACACACACACTCTCAGGTGCACACACGCACAAAGGTGCACACACACATGCAGACACTTACACGAACACAGACTGACACAAAATAACACACACACACATACACTGGGCTATGAATAGTGTGATCAGTATGGTAAACCAGAGACCACATGATAAACAAACAGCCTAGTGACAGAGGAGACGCTGTGTGTGTGCATGTGTGTGCATGTGTGCTCAGACCTTACCCTAACCTTGTGTCTGACTACTCTGATCTACCCAAGATGCATCCCCATGTTGTTGCCAATGATAGCGATCGATTGGCTCAAACTCTCTATCTTCTATCTCCCTCCCTCCCTCTCTCCCTCCCGTCTCTCTCACAATCCCGCTATTTAACTTATGCAAGTCTGCCTCTGAATTAAACACATCTCATATACACAAGCAACACATGTCTCCATACATGAACACAAAATGGAAGCATGCACGCAGGAACACACACGCACACACGTGCACACACACACACACACACACACACACACACACACAGACCCACATTATCATCTCCACACACACACCTCGCCAGAACCGAGTGAGAGAACTGGAAAGAGGATATTGATTTTGTGGAGGAGGCTGATAAACACTGTGTGAATTCGTCATCTCCAAGATAGCTCGGAGGGAAATGAAATGACCATCCAGTGCATCCAGAACCAAACCACATCTCTTTAAAGACACAGAGGACAGAAAAAGGACTTCTAACCACTAGCCAGAGGTATTGAGAATCATTGACATTGTCTAAACAGGTTAGGAGTTCTACCCAGGATACCAGGGTTAATACTGTTGTGACGAGTACCAGGGGACCTTGAGGTAACCTCCGTTAACATCTCATCCAAAGCACTCAGAGTTTTGTTAACCATGAATACAATGCAGGGTGTAGAAAAACAGCTTATACCTGGTTAACCACATGACTGTCCTGCAGCAGCCAATCAGGTCCAGAGCAGGTGTTTGAGAAGATGCCTGATAAAACTAGTAATCTATTGTGCCAGATGTCCAGTGTTGGAGGGGATGTGTTGGACTTATCCTGGAGTCTGAGATACAGAGGGCCTTTCTCTCTGCTGTCACTGCTGCCTGACCAAGAGAGATGGATAGACAGAGAGAGAAAGAGGGAGAGAGACTGAGAGAGATAGAGAGAGACATAGAGAGAGAGAGACAGAGAGCGAGAGAGAGAGACAGAGAGAGACAGAGACAGAGAGAGAGGATATTTCAGAGTGGAAGGGAAAAGGGGGGTGTGGGAGGAAGAAAGAGATAGAGAGGGAGGAGAAGTGTGTGTGGGCTGGTCTGGCAGCTTTAATGGAAGCTGTCATTATGTTTATATTAAGTGTCTGTCCTCTCTGCTAATGTGTCTGTCACACACACACACACACATAAACACACACACACACACACACACACACACACACACACACACACACACAGTGACATCATTTAACATTGTGTGAAAGCTGGATGATGGGATTTGATGTGCATTCACAGCTTGTAGCAGGGATATGTCATCCAGATAGCATGGGCATAACCCGCTACATTACAATGAATGTATCAGAGCTTCTCTTTCTCTGCTCACCAGCCTGGGGCATCTGCACACACACACACACAGCGATGGCATTATCAGGAGCCCTCTAATTAAACACAGACAGCTGTGGCTAAAGAGAGAGAGCGAGAGAGAGAGAGAGAGAGAGAGAGAGAGAGAAGGAGAAAAAAGTGAGAGGAGTGGGGCGGGCGGTTACAAAGGCAGGGTTGGACAGAGAAAAAGAGCAGTTTAGAAAGATGGAGAGAGGAGGAGTGTAAGGAAAAGAGAGTGTTTGCGATATTTCTTTAAAAGTGGTAGACAGAAAGTGAGAATGAAACAGAACAGAGAAGAGCAGAAAAGGGCAGGATAGGACACAGCAGGACAGGACAGGATGGGACAGGACAGAGCAGAACAGAACAGGACAGAGCAGAACAGACAGGACAGAGCAGGACAGGACAGAGCAGGACAGGACAGAGCAGGACAGAACAGAACAGAGCAGGACAGAACAGGTCAGGACAGAGCAGAACAGAGTAGAACAGAGCAGAGCAGAACAGAGTAGAACAGGACAGAGCAGAACAGAGTAGAACAGAGCAGAGCAGAACAGAGTAGAACAGGACAGAGCAGAACAGAACAGGACAGAGCAGGACAGAACAGGTCAGGACAGAACAGGACAGGACAGAACAGGACAGAGCAGAACAGAACAGGACAGAACAGAACAGAACAGGACAGAGCAGAACAGACAGGACAGGACAGGACAGAGCAGGACAGGACAGAACAGGACAGAGCAGGACAGAGCAGAACAGAACATGACAGAGCAGAACAGAGCAGAACAGGACAGAGCAGAACAGAGCAGAACAGGACAGAGCAGAACAGAGCAGAACAGGACAGAGCAGAACAGAGCAGAACAGGACAGAGCAGAACAGAGCAGAAGAGAGCAGAACAGGACAGAGCAGGACAGGACAGAGCAGGACAGGACAGAACAGGACAGAGCAGAACAGGACAGAGCAGGACAGAGCAGAACAGAACATGACAGAGCAGAACAGAGCAGAACAGGACAGAGTAGAACAGAGCAGAAGAGAGCAGAACAGGACAGAGCAGAACAGGACAGAGCAGGACAGAGCAGAACAGAGCAGAACAGAGCAGAACAGAGTACAACAGAACAGGACAGAGCAGGACAGGACAGAACAGGACAGAACAGAACAGAGCAGAACAGAGTACAACAGAACAGAACAGAGCAGAACAGGACAGAGCAGAACAGGACAGAGCAGACAAGAACAGAGCAGAACAGAACAGGGATTAAACTGTATAATGGAGCAGAGAGTCAGGTGGTTTATCTTCACACCAAGGTACTGATCCCTTTATAGTGCGTTGGGAATCTCTCACCCTATTGCCTTCTAACGTCCTACTGCTCCAGCTATGTGTGTGCGTGTGCCAGGGCCAGACTACCGCAGTTGGGGCCCCAGGGTACCATTAAAAATAAAATAATGAATTCACCTAATTTACTGCATTTCAACACATTTTGCCATGGTGCAAGGATAATGTTTTTGCATTTTTATAATGCTATTCTACACATTTAGTCATGAGGCTAAGAGAAAAGGTTGCAGTTGAAAGCAAATGTTAATGCAATTCTACACTGTTTGCAATGGGGCAGATAATTCTTTTTGCATTTGTTCACATTTCGCCATGAGGCTGAGAGAAAATGTTGCAGTTTTAATGCACATTTCCTGCTATTCTACACATTTTGCTATTATATACTATCTGGGGGCCCCAGGACCTCCAGGTGGACCCCAAACCTCCCCACCTGGAGGTTGGGGGCCCCGGGGCACGTGCCCTGCGTGCCAGTTTAGTAATCCAGCCCTTGTGTGTGTGTGTAAACTCCCACACGTACGTAGCCGAGGAATAACACGTACGTAGCCGAGGAATAACACGTACGTAGCCGAGGAATAACACGTACGTAGCCGAGGAATAACACGTACGTAGCCGAGGAATAACACGTACGTAGCCGAGGAATAACACGTACGTAGCCGAGGAATAACACGTACGTAGCCGAGGAATAACACGTACGTAGCCGAGGAATAACACGTACGTAGCCGAGGAATAACACGTACGTAGCCGAGGAATAACACGTACGTAGCCGAGGAATAACACGTACGTAGCCGAGAAATAACACGTATGTAGCCGAGGAATAGACGGCACCTAAAACCATCACACTTATTTGCAATGTGTGATTCTCACATGCACACTACCGCCATCTGCGTAAACGTGTGTGTGTTTGCTTGTGTGTTTGCGTGTGTGTTTGCTTGTGTGTTTGCGTGTGTGTGCTTGATTGTACAGAATGTGAGATACTTGAGCATAGGGGAGAGAGGGGGAAAGGAGGGGGTGATGGAGCGAGGGAAAGATGGAGAGATGAAGGGTGTGTGTGTTGATAGTATTTTTAGCTTGGCTGTGTTACATGTGCCAATACAGTACATGCTAAACCTAGGCTTGTCAGTCAGTCTATAAAGCATCAATCTTCCATTTCATCTGAGACGATCACAACCTCTAGCAGATTAACAAATCAACATTTCTAGGTTGAATGAAGATGAATGTGAAATAGCTACCAAACACAGCTCTTGTCAACGAATATCGACTTTACTGAAAGATAATGGTTGTGAGGTATCATGAAATACATTTCACAACCAAAATCCCATTATAATCACTTGGTAATCCTATACTGATTGGCTTTAGGACTCAGAGATGTCCAACCTCAAACTATCCCTTTACACCAACTTTAACACACAGGTTTTGTCTCAAATGGCACCCTATTCCCTTTATAGTGCACTACGTCTGCCCAGGGCCCTTAGAGCTCTGGTCAACATTAGTGTATAATATAGGGAATAGTGTGCCATTTGGGGTGAAGCTATACAGTCACTCACATCCACACATAAACCGTTTTAAAATAGCATTAGAGAATAACAACAGCATTAGAAGAGCTTAGGAACACTATTAAAAGGGGGGGAAACTATAAAGACAGTATTAGAACATTATATCAACAGTACAACTGTACCATAATAGCATTGCAGTAAAACAGTACTAGACCAAACAGTTAGACCCACTAATGGCAACATATTCCCCATTTATAATAATAATAATAATAATATGCCATTTAGCAGACGCTTTTATCCAAAGCGACATACAGTCATGTGTGCATACATTTTTACATATGGGTGGTCCCGGGGATCAAACCCACTACCCTGGCGTTACAAGCACCATGCTCTACCAATTGAGCTACGTCTGACCAGGGCCCATAGGCTGGTAGTGCACTATAAATACAGAGGAATCCCTGAGTCTACCCAGGGGACAGGCTACGAAACAAAAACACAGACAACCTCTGTAAGTGTTAGTTAGTATGAATAATAGGTGTGGCAATGGAGGGAAGGTCAGGATTATCGTTGGGTGGTTTTCCCTAAATCTTCATCTGAGCCTGTGGAGCTGTGAGTGGACGGTCCAGGAGCCGGAGCCACTTAGATTAGTATTGAATTATCTGCCTGTCACATAAATCACAGCGTGTTGGCATGGCCTCCGCTCTCAGCTATTGTATGCAGTAATCATATTCCTACAGTGCCTTGCAAAAGTATTCATCCCCCTTGGCGTTTTTCCTATTTTGTTGCATTACAACCTGTAATTTAAATTGATTTTTATTTGGATTTCATGTAATGGACATACACAAAATAGTCCAAATTGGTGAAGTGAAATGAAAAAAATAACTTGTTTCAAAAAATGCAAAAAAATAAATAACGGAAAAGTGGTGCGTGCATATGTATTCACCCCCTTTGCTATGAAGCCCCTAAATAAGATCTGGAGCAACCAATTACCTTCAGAAGTCACATAATTAGTTAAATAAAGTCCACCTGTGTGCAATCTAAGTGTCACATGATCTCAGTATATATACACATGTTCTGAAAGGCCCCAGAGTCTGCAACACAACCAAGCAAGCAGCACCATGAAGACCATGGAGCTCTCCAAACAGGTCAGGGACAAAGTTGTGGAGAAGTACAGATCAGGGTTGGATTATAAAAAAATATCAAAAACTTTGAACATCCCACGGAGCACCATTAAATCCATTATAAAAAGATTGAAAGAATACGGCACCACAACAAACCTGCCAAGAGAGGGCCGCCCACCAAAACTCACGGACCAGGCAAGGAGGGCATTAATCAGAGAGGCAACAAAGAGACCAAAGATAACCCTGAAGGAGCTGCAAAGCTCCACAGCGGAGATTGGAGTATCTGTCCATAGGACCACTTTAAGCCGTACACTCCACAGAGCTGGGCTTTACGGAAGAGTGGCCAGAAAAAAAACATTGCTTAAAGAAAAAAATGAACAAACACGTTTGGTGTTCGCCAAAAGGCATGTGGGAGACTCCCTAAATATATGGAAGAAGGTACTCTGGTCAGATTAGACTAAAATTGAGCTTTTTGGCCATCAAGGAAAACGCTATGTCTGGTGCAAACCCAACACCTCTCATCACCCCGAGAACATAATTCCCCACAGTGAAGCATGTTGGTGGCAGCATCATGCTGTGGGGATGTTTTTCATCCGCAGGGACTGGGAAACTGGTCAGAATTGAAGGAATGATGGGTGGCGCTAAATACAGGGAAATCCTTGAGGGAAACCTGTTTCAGTCTTCCAGAGATTTCAGACTGGGACAGAGGTTCACCTTCCAGCAGGACAATTACATTTACATCATTTAGCAGACGCTCTTATCCAGAGCGACTTACAGGTAGTGAGTGCATACATTATTTTTTTATTTTTTTTTTCATACTGGACCCCCGTGGGAATCGAACCCACAACCCTGGCGTTGCAAACGCCATGCTATACCAACTGAGCTACATCCCTGCCGGCCATTCCCTCCCCTACCCTGGATGACACTGGGCCAATTGTGCGCCATCCCCATGGGTCTCCCGGTCGCGGCCGGCTACGACAGAGCCTGGATTCAAACCAGGATCTCTAGTGGCACAGCTAGCACTGCGATGCAGTGCCTTAGACCACTGGGAGGTTGGACAATGACCCAAAGTATACTGCTAAAGTAACACTTGAGTGGTTTAAGGGGAAACATTTCAATGTCCTGGAATGGCCTTGTCAAAGCCCAGACCTCAATCCAATTGAGAATCTGTGGTATGACTTAAAGATTGCTGTACACCAGCGGAACCCATCCAACTTGAAGGAGCTGGAGCAGTTTTGCCTTGAAGAATGGGCAAAAATCCCAGTGGCTAGATGTGCCAAGCTTATAGAGACATACCCCAAGACACTTGCAGTTGTAATTGCTGCAAAAGGTGGCCCTACAAAGTATTGACTTTGGGGGGGTGAATAGTTATGCACGCGCAAGTTTTCTGTTTTTTTTGTCTTATTTCTTGTTTGTTTCACAATTTAAAAAAATTGCATCTTCAAAGTGGTAGGCATGTTATGTAAATCAAATGATACAAACCCCCCCAAAATCAATTTTAATTCCAGGTTGTAAGGCAACAAAATAGGAAAATGCCAAAGGGGGTGAATACTTTTGCAAGCCACTGTATGAACCAGAGTAATACTGTTAGCACTGAGGTGGTGTGCCCTATTAGGTAATCCCTGCACTAATAAAAATAACCAGAGTATTTCTACCTCTGCTAAGCTTCCCAGTAAAACAAGAAAAATAATCAAGCATCCTAGAAAAGTGTTAAAAATAGCCCACGTTAACATGTGTAGCTTAAGAAACAAGGTTCATGAAATCAATAATTTACTAGTAACAGATGACATGCATATTCTGACAATCTCTGAAACTGACTTAGATAATACCTTTCATGATACAGTGGTAGCAATACAAGGTTATAACATTTACAGAAAAGACAGAAATGCCAATGGGGGCGGTGTTGCGGTCTATATTCAGAACCACATTACTGTAAAGCTTAGAGAGGATCTCATGTTAAATACTGTTGAAGTAATATGGCTACAGGTTCACCTGCCTCACCTTAAGCCCATTCTGGTGGGAAGCTGCTATAGACCACCAAGTGCAAACAGTCAGTATCTGGATAACATGTGTGAAATGCTTGATAATATATGTGATATCAATAGAGAAGGATACTTTCTGGGTGATTTAAATATTGACAGGCTTTCATCAGGCTGCCCACTCAAGAGAAAGCTTTAAACTGTAACTAGTGCCTGCAACCTGGTTCAGGTTATCAATCAACCTACCAGGGTAGTTACAAACAGTACAGGAATGAAATCATTAACATGTATTGATCATATCTTTACTAATGCTGCAGAAATTTGTTTGAAAGCAGTATCCAAATCCATCGGATGTAGTGATCACAATATAGTAGCCATATTTAGGAAAACCAAAGTTCCAAAGGCTGGACCTAATATTGTGTATAAGAGGTCATACAAGAAGTTCTGTAGTGATTCCTATGTTGTTGATGTGAATAATATTTGTTAGTCTGTGGTGTGTAATGACGAGCAACAAGACCCTGCACTTGACACATTTATGAAATTGCTTATCCCAGTTACTAATAAGCATGCACCCATTAAGAAAATGACTGTAACAACTGTTCAATCCCCATGGAATGATGACGAATTGAAAAATGGTGTGGTTGAGAGGGATGAGGCAAAAGAGTGGCAAATAGGTCTGGCTGTACAACCGATTGGCAAACGTACTGCAAATTGAGAAATCATGTAACTAAACTGAAAAAAAGAAGAAGAAACTACACTATGAAACAAAGATAAATGACATAACGAATGATAGTAAAAAGCTTTGGAACACCTTAAATGAAATTTTGGGCAAAAAGGCAAACCCCGCTCCATTTATTCATTGAATTAGCAAACTTAGGCATGACATGCCCGCAACAAACACTGACACTACACATCCAAGTATATCTGACCAAATTATGAAAGAGAAGCATTGTAATTTTGAATTCCGTAAAGTAAGTGTGGAAGAGGTGAAAAACATATTATTGTCGATAAACAATGACAAGCCACCGGGGTCTGACAACTTGGATGGAAAATTCCTGAGGATAACAGCGGACGATATTGCCACTCCTACATTCAATTAAAGCCTACTAGAAAGTGTGTGCCCTCAGGCCTCGAGGGAAGCAAAAGTTATTCCCCTACCTAAGAATAGTAAAGCCCCCTTAACTGTTACCAACCCTTAGTAAACTTTTGGGAAAAATTGTGTTTGACCAGATAAAATGCACATTTCACAGTAAACAAATTGACAACAGACTTTCAGCACGCTTATAGGGAAGGACATTCAACAAGCACAGCACTTACACAAATGACTGATGATTGGCTGAGAGAAATTGATGATAAAAAGATTGTGGGGGCTGTTTTGTTAGACTTCAGTGCGGCTTTTGACATTATCGATCATAGTCTGTTGCTGGAAAAACGTATGTCTTATGGCTTTACACCCCCTGCTATATTGTGGATAAAGAGTTACCTGCCTAACAGAACACAGAGGGTGTTCTTCAATGGAAGCCTCTCCAACAAAATCCAGGTAGAATCAGGAATTCCCCAGGGCAGCTGTCTAGGCCCCTTACTTTTTTCAATGTTTACTAACGACATGCCACTGGCTTTGGGTAAAGCCAGTGTGTCTATGTTTGCAGATGACTCAACACTATACACGTCAGCTACCACAGTGACTGAAATGACTGCAACACTTAACAAAGAGCTGCAGTTAGTTTCAGAATGGGTGGCAAGGAATAAGTTAGTCCTAAATATTTCATTGTATTTGGGACAAATCATTCACTAAACCCTAAACCTCAGCTAAATCTTGTAATGAATAATGTGGAAATTGAGCAAGTTGAGGAGACAAAATTGTTTGGAGTAACCCTGGATTGTAAACTGTCATGGTCAAAACATATTGATACAACAGTAGCTAGGATGGGGAGAAGTCTGTCTATTATAAAGCGCTGCTCTGTATTCTTAACAGCACTATCAACAAGGCTGGTCCTACAGGCCCTAGTTTTGTCGCACCTGGACTACTGTTCAGTCGTGTGGTCAGGTGCCACAAAGAGGGACTTAGGAAAATTGCAATTAGCTCAGAACAGGGCAGCACGGCTGGCCCTTGGATGTACACAGAGAGCTAACATTAATAATATGCATGTCAATCTCTCCTGGCTCAAAGTGGAGGAGAGATTGACTTCATCACTACTTGTATTTGTGAGAGGTATTGACATGTTGAATGAACCGAGCTGTCTGTTTGAACTACTGATACACAGCTCAGACACCCATGCATACCCCACAAGACATGCCACCAGAGGTCTCTTCACAGTCCCCAAGTCAAGAACAGACTATGGGAGGCACACAGTACTACATAGAGCCATGACTACATGGAACTCTATTCCACATCAAGTAACTTATGCCAGCAGTAAAATTAGATTTAAAAAACAGATAGAAATACACCTTTTCGAATAGCGGGGACTGTGAAGCAACACAAACATAGACACATGCATACAAACACATGATAACATACGCACTATACACACATGTACACATGGATTTTGTGTTATAGATATGTGGAAGTAGAGTAGAGGCCTGAAGGGCACACACTTAATATGTTGTGAAATCTGTTATGAATGTATTGTAATGTTTAATTGCCTTAATTTTGCTAGACCCTAGGAAGAGTAGTTGCTGCCTTGGCAGAAGCTAATGGGGATCCATAATAAATACAAACACATTCATCTGATCATCCTCTGGCCTCCTCCTTCAAACACATTCATCTGATCATCCTCTGGCCTCCTCCTTCAAACACATTCATCTGATCATCCTCTGGCCTCCTCCTTCAAACACATTCATCTGATCATCCTCTGGCCTCAGCTCTCAAACACATTCATCTGATCATCCTCTGGCCTCAGCTCTCAAACACATTTATCTGATCATCTTCTGGCCTCAGCTCTCAAACACATTCATCTGATCATCCTCTGGCCTCAGCTCTCAAACACATTTATCTGATCATCTTCTGGCCTCAGCTCTCAAACACATTCATCTGATCATCCTCTGGCCTCAGCTCTCAAACACATTTATCTGATCATCTTCTAGCCTCTGCTCTCAAACACATTAATCTGATCATCCTCTGGCCTCACCTCTCAAACACATTCATCTGATCATCCTCTGGCCTCCGCTCTCAAACACATTCATCTGATCATCCTCTGGCCTCAGCTCTCAAACACATTCATCTGATCAATCTCTGGCCTCAGCTCTCAAACACATTCATCTGATCATCATCTGGCCTCCACTCTCAAATACATTCATCTGATCATCCTCTGGCCTCCGCTCTCAAATACATTCATCTGATCATCCTCTGGCCTTAGCTCTCAAACAAATTCATCTGATCATTCTCTGGATTCTGCTCTCAAACAAATTAATCTGATCATCTTCTGGCCTCTGCTCTAAAACACATTCATCTGATTATCCTCTGGCCTCAGCTCTCAAACACATTCATCTGATCATCCTCTGGCCTCCGCTCTCAAACACGTTCATCTGATCATCCTCTCATAAATGCTACCAAGAATAGGATAGTTCTCAGACGCAGCTCAAATAAGGTAGATCTATTTATTTCTGTCTCTCTTTCTCTCTTTTTCTCCCTCCCTCTCTCTCTCTCTCATCAGACTCTGGCCGAGGCGGGATGACTAACACAGACACACAGACAGTCTTGGCTGAGTGGGGCAGGCTGTAGTGTGAGTGGCCATCTGTGTGGTTAGTTAGAACTGTGTTTGGCTGGGGTGGTCTGTAGCAGCCGTGCTGTCTCCCTGAGGTCCTACCCAATCTGCTCCTGTTTCCCAGCAGGCCTTATGTTTAGAACACACACCGCTGACCTCACACACAACCACACAGGCCAACGAGACAGGTTCAAACTGGTTAAGAGGGGGTGGATATAAACACTATGCATGTGATTGAATACCCCGTCTAAACTGAATTTCTTTAGTACGTGTATGAATAGCAAAACTATACTGTAACTCCTCCACCCTTATAAGTCAATTTCTCCTCCCCTATACCCAGGCCTACTATTTCCCTTCCTTTCTCCTCTTCTTCCTCCCTCCCTCTCTTCCCTTCTTCTCTGATGTACAAGGGCAGTCCTCTCTGACAGTTCAACAAAGCCAAGGCTGTCCCTATCGTGTATTCCGCCCTCATCCTCTCCCTCCTCTTCCATCTCTCTCTCTCTCTCTCTCTCTCTCTCTCTCTCTCTCTCTCTCTCTCTCTCTCTCTCTCTCTCTCTCTCTCTCTCTCTCTCTCTCTCTCTCTCTCTCTCTCTCTCTCTCTCTCTCTCTCTCTCTCTCTCTCTCTCTCTCTCTCTCTCTCTCTCTCTCTCTCTCTCTCTCTCTCTCTCTCATCCCCTCCCACACCATCCGCTGCACAGCATCTTTACATCTCACCTCTCTCTCTCTCCCCCCCGTCCTCTCTCACTGCCATTTCTCTCTCTCCCTCGTCCACCCTCCCTCCCTGGCTGGCAGGTCTCCAGGGCAGTGGTGGTCAAACCCACTGAGTGTCAGGTGGCCCATGGAGACCAGCAACACACAGAGCCAGAGGGGTCAAGTGTCTGGGGCAATAAAGAAGGGGACAGACATGAATAAACACACATACACACACACAAACACATACAGAGAGAGAGAGAGAGAGCTCTGGGCTGAATGCACAGGGTGTAATACACACAATATCAGCATGCTGGACTGTATCAACTATCCAAGGCACTGCCTGTCCTGACAGACCATGACACACTGGACATATACAACACTGCAAGCTCTCTCTCCTTCCATCTTTCCCCCATCCTTCTCTCTCGCTCAAGAGAACACACACATCCAGCCTAGCCTAAATGAACACTGGCTGATTTCAAGGCTTGGAGGAATAAGCAAGGCTCTGCTCTGCACTAACAGTGTGAAAGAGAACGAGATAATGACAGAGGGAGATAATGTGAAAGCGAAAAGCCTGAACACTCCATTCACACTCTACCGCCTGCTAATTATAGTCAGCCCTGCCTCGTCTGCATCATCTGCATCTGGTTAAGAGGATGGAGTGTAACGACGTACCCACACGCACACGCAAGTGCACACAGACGGAAGAGCACACATGCACACACACATTCATGCGCACGCACTCACGTGCACACACACACAGTCAGAAGTGTTGAGAACAGAGACGTATCATTACACCTCATGCTACAACACTAGTATTAATAATTTCTCTTTCTGTAAAAACACTTTTCATACCGATCCATTCTTACTGATGGATAAAGATGTAATGTAACATAGGTGGATATGGATAAGGACAACATGGACAGGACAGGGCATGACAGGAGGATATGACAGGACAGGAGGACAGGCCAGGCCAGTCGGAGCCACCTGCTGCTGTGTGTCCCCACAACACCTGGTCTGCCTAGGGAACATTCATCATAGTCTGAAGGCATTAGTCCAGAGCATCCATCACATCACAGCAAAGTGATCTGCATGCAGTAATCAACCTGGGCTTATTGACAACACCACAGTGATCATGCCACCTAGCTAATGAGGGGGGAGAGGAGCTGTATAGAGGATGCGTCCCAAATGGCACCCTATTCCCTATGTAGTGCACTGCTTTTGACCAGGGCCAATAGGGTTCTGGTCAAAAGTATTGCACTATATAGGGAACAGAGAGTCACTTGGGACACAGACACAGTCACTTCACTGAGGTGTCATAGCTTGGAGGAAGATGTTAGCAGCATGTAAAGTGAAGCTACACTAGAGTTAGAAAGTGGTAGTTCATTTAAACTATAGCCCGACAGGATGTTTCCTCTCTTACCTCTAGGCTACGTAGCTACCACCCATCACATATCATTCTGCTACCACCCATCACATATCATTCTGCTACCACCCATCACATATCATTCTGCTACCACTCATCACATATAATTCTGCTACCACCCATCACATATCATTCTGCTACCACCCATCACAATATCATTCTGCTACCACCCTTCACATATAATTCTGCTACCACCCATCACATATCATTCTGCTACCACCCATCACATATAATTCTGCTACCACCCATCACATATCATTCTGCTACCACCCATCACATATCATTCTGCTACCACCCATCACATATCATTCTGCTATAGGATGTATTTATATATATTTTTGGGGAGTAGATCAGCTTTAATATTTCAGATAGATTGTAACTTCCATCAATGTAATTGTCTACATCACTTCCAATACACCATATGTTTTTTTTCTTGCAATATATATATATATATATATATATATATATATATATATATATATATATATATATATATATATATATATATATATATATATATATATATACATACATATATACATGTACATACATACACATATATATATATACACATACAGTGGGGAGAACAAGTATTTGATACACTGCCGATTTTGCAGGTTTTCCTACTTACAAAGCATGTAGAGGTCTGTAATTTGATCAGTGACTATTGACAGCTTGGCAGACTGATAGTCTGGGGGTGAAGGTCTTAAACAGGCCAAGGTGATCAGTGGCAGCCACTGATGGGGTTTTACAGAGAGGATGGTGTCACTGGACCTCCATCTTGGATTTATGATGATGGCTGATTATAACTTGACCTTTGATCGGTAAGGGAGTTATTGTAGTCCCTGAGGGAGAGTCAGTGGCATGATGATGATATTACTGATCATGATGATGATATCATTACTGATGGGAATATTACTGATAATGATGATGATATTACTGATAATGAATATTTTTTTTTCATTTTTTTTTTTCATTCTTCTTTTATTTTTTTTATTTTTTTTTATGGGGGTAGATCAGCTTAATATTGCAGATAGATTGTAACTTCCATCAATGTAATTGTCTGCATCACTTCCAATCCCCCATGTTTTTTATATATATACTCCCCTTTATTACTTTCCAACCCCACCACCCCTTCCCCAATTGGAGTAAACTAGTGAACAACAACGCTTAGGCCTCTACTTCCAGCCCATACATACTATATACATTTTATGGACACAGTCAAATTCTACAATAATTATATTTTGTTTGTTTTTACTCCTGAACTTCCTCCGATCATTTTTATGATGTCCATCTGGTTTGCTTCTATATGCCATATTTGTCTAACTGTGCTCTTTCACAAAAGCTCTCAACCTATAACCTATATACTTATTATGGACACAGTATGCTTTACATTAGTTATCTTGTTGTTATTAGTTGTTGTTATTAGTCCCATCCAGCTCCATTCAACACCTCCCATCTATCTCTTAACACCATCCATATTGGATTTCTATTTGCCATATATTTTTCAACTGTACTGTGATGTTTTACAAATGTTCTGAACCTTTCTATTCTCATTGTTTCTACAGATCGTAAATAGAAAATAAACATTTTTGACTATGACTTTTCAAATCACCCAGTAGTGGGCGGCAGGGAGGTTAGTGGTTAAGAGTGTTGTGCCAATACCTGAAAGGTTGCTGGTTCTAATCCCAGAGCTGACTAGGTGAAAAATCTGTCGATGTGCCCTTGAGCAAGGCACTTAACCCTAATTGCTCCTGTAAGTCGCTCTGGATAAGATTGTCTGCTAAATGACTAAAATGTATATGTAGTGCTATCTGCATGGTTAGCTGCAGGTAAATATTGCAATCCTTTAGCCATTCCTGGACCTGTGTCCAAAAACAAGCTACAAATGGACAGTACCAAAACAAATGATCTAATGATTCTGTCTCTTCGCAGCAAAATCTGCAGAGCTGGGAAGATTGTATCCCCCATATAAATAACATTCTATTGGTAGCAAGAATTTTATATAATAATTTAAATTGAAAAATGCAACATTTTGAATCCGGCGTCGTTTTGCGTATCAATTCATAAACACTATGCCATGGAATCGGTACGTCAAAAATCTCTTCCCAACTATTTTGCAATCTATATGGGACGGCTGTCAATCCTTTGGTCCTCAAATGAAACTGGTATACTTTTTTATTTATCATAATTTTCTTTAACCAATTATATTCTTTAATGTAAGGCCGACAGACAAGTTCCTTACTTTTTCCCCCTTCCACTTTCCTTTTCCATTTTTGTGGTAATGCTGCAATTATTTGGTTGTAATTTTGGGTAGAGCAGACATTTCCATATGTTTTTGTTAGCTGCATGTGCGACACAACTCCACCAGTCCTACCAATGATATCATTTACGAAGATTATACTTTTTTTTTAAAAAAATTCAAAAAAAAAGTTTTTTTTATCAATTAGTATATTTGAGTTTAACCACAATATTTGTTGCATTATTTGTTCTGTCGTTTCTGGAGGATTAAATTGAAATTGCAACCAACTTTCTATGGCTTTTTAGAAATAGCAATATTTGGGAGATTATTTCCTTTTCAAATAACTTAAAGTGTGAGGTTGTAATCTGAATAAAGGGAAAAAGGCCATTTTTGAACATTGGGTGAGACAATCTTACTAATTTGCTAGAGAACCAGTTCGGATTTAAGTATAACTTTTGTATGACTGAAGCTTTTAGTGATAGGTCTAATGCTTTAATATTTAATAATTTCTGTCCTCCGAATTCATATTCATTATATAAATAGGCCTGTTTAAATTTGTCTGGCTTGCCATTCCAAATAAAATGGAATATTTTTTTCTCATATAATTTTAAAAACTGTTCGCTTGGCGTAGGCAAGACCATAAGCAAATAGGTAAACTGGGATAATACTAAAGAGTTAATCAGGGTGATTTTTCCACAAATTGACAGGTATTTACCTTTCCATGGTAGCAAGATCTTATCTATTTTAACTTTCTATTAAAATGTATTGGAGTGAGATAATTTATTTCATTTGGGATATGTATTCAGAGTATATCCACATCACCATCAGACCATTATATTGGTAAACTACATAGTAATGTAAAAATTGTATTTTTTAGTGATCCAATACGTAATATAGTACATTTATCATAATTTGGTTGTAATTCAGAGAGGTTAGAAAATGTATCTAGATCCTCTATGAGGCTGTGGAGGGATTCAAGTTGTGGATTTAAAAGAAAACATGAATCATCAGCGTACAATGACACCTTTGTTTTTAAGTCCTGGATTTCTAATCCCTTGATATTATTGTTGGATCTGATTTTAATAGCTAATATCTCGATGGCAATAATAAATAGATATGCCGATAGTGGACAACCTTGTTTCACTCCTCTTGACAGTTTAAAACTTTCTTAGAAATAGACATTATATACTATTTTACACCTAGGGTTACTATACATGATTTTAACCCAATTTATAAGAGTTTCTCCAAAATTGAAATGCTCCAGGCATTTATATATAAACCCCAGTCGTGCTTTATCAAATGCCTTTTCGAAGTCTGCTATGAATAGCAGGCCTGGTTTCCCAGATTTTTCATAGTGTTCTATTGTTTCCAGTACTTGCCTTATATTATCTCCAATGTATCGCCCATGTAAAAAAACCTGTCTGATTAGAATTAATAATGTCCGACAATACCTTTTTAATTATATGCGCTATACATTTTGCTAGAATTTTTGCATCACAACACTGAAGTGTAAGGGGCCTCCAATTTTTTAAATGGACTGGATCTTTATATTTTCCACTTGTATCCTGTTTCAGTAATAATGAAATCAGACCTTCTTCTTGAGTGTCTGATAATCTACCATTTACATAGGAGTGGTTAAAACATGCTAATTACGGTCCTCTGAGTATATCAAAAAAGGTTTGGTATACATCGACTGGTATGCCATCCAACCCTGAAGTTTTCCCGGACTTAAAGTCTTTAATTGCATCCAGAAGTTCCTCCTCTGTAATTTCACCTTCACATGAGTCTTTCTGTATGGCTGTTAATTTTACATTATCAATTGAAAAAAATCTCTTGAATTTGCTTGAGTTAGAGGAGATGGAGGCGACTGAAACTAAAACATATGCTTAAAGTACTTTGTTTCCTCCTTCAAAATATCATTTGGTGAATCATGGGTGACTCCGTTTCAAGAAATTATTTTTGGTAGCTTTCTTGTGTTGAAGATTTAAAAAGAATGTGGTGCATTTTTCCCCATATTCCATCCAGTTTGCTTTATTTTGATAATATATTACACTTGATCTTTCTTGAATAAGTTTCTCCATTTCTATGTTACAGTTTTTATTGCTATCTATCTGTTCTGTTAGACCTTCTATTTCCTTTGTTAGTGTCAGACTCTTTTGACCTAAATTGCTTTTGTTTTCAAGATGAGTACTGAATTGCATGGCCTCTAAAGGCACATTTAAAGGTGTCCCATACAATAAGGGGATTTGCTGTACCTATGTTATGTCGGAAAAAATCAGTTATGAATTCCTCTGTCCTATTTAAAAACAAGTTATCATCTAATAGGCTTTGATTAAATTTCCAATATCCTCGCCCACGTGGATATTCAGTAAAAGTAATGTATAAGCCAATTATATGATGGTCCGACCGCATTCTGTCCCATATCAATACTTTTTTAACTTTTGGTGCCAACGAGAATGACATAAGAAAGAAGTCAAGACGACTAGCTTGATTGAGTCTCCGCCATGTATATCTCACTAGATCAGGATATTTAAGCCTCCATATATCTACTAGTTCTAATGTATCCATGACATTCACGATTTCCTTAAGAGCATGAGGGTGATTGTTTGTAGTGTGATTTCCTTTACGGTCCATTTAGTTATTTAAAACAGTATTATAATCTCCCACCATAATAATAGAGTCTTGAATTGCTTGCAGAGTTGATATTTTATTATATATATTGTCAAATAAGTGTGGATCATCATTATTTGGTCCGTAAAGGTTAATGAGCCATATCTGTTTATGGTCTAATAACATATTTAAAATAATCCATCTACCTTGCGGATCTGTTTGGACAATTTGCACATTCAGATCGAAATTACTGTTCATTAATATCATCACCCCTTTTGAGTTTCTTTGCCCATGGGAGAAGTATATTTCGTATAGTTCTCCACTAATTCCTCCTATATGCTATAGTATTTTTCCTCTATTACCTCTAGGCTACGTAGCTACCATTTACATTTACATTTTAGTCATTTAGCAGACGCTCTTATCCAGAGCGACTTACAGTTAGTGAGTGCATACATTTTTCATACTACCACCCATCACATACAGTTGAAGTCGGAAGTTTACATACACTTGGAGTCATTAAAACTCGCTTTTCAACCACTCCACAAATTTCTTGTTAACAAACTACTATAGTTTTGGCAAGTCGGTTAGGACATCTACTTTGTGCATGACACAAGTCATTTTTCCAACAATTGTTTACAGACAGATTATTTCACTTATAATTCACTGTATCACAAGTTTACATACACTAAGTTGACTGTGCCTTTAAACAGCTTGGAAAATTACAGAAAATGATGTCATGGCTTTAGAAGCTTCTGATAGGCTAATTGACATCATTTGAGTCAATTGGAGGTGTACCTGTGGATGTATTTCAAGGCCTACCTTCAAACTCAGTGCCACTTTGCTTGACATCATGGGAAAATCAAAAGAAATCAACCAAGACTTCAGAAATAAAATTGTAGACCTCCACAAGACTGGTTCATCCTTGGGAGCAATTTCCAAACGCCTGAAGGTACCACGTTCATCTGTACAAACAATAGTACGCAAGTACAAACACCATGGGACCACGCAGCCGTCATACCGCTCAGGAAGGACACGCGTTCTGTCTCCTAGAGATGAACGTACTTTGGTGCGAAAAGTGCAAATCAATCCCAGAACAACAGCAAAGGACCTTGTGAAGATGCTGGAGGAAACGGGTACAAAAGGTGCCTTTGAACTGCAACGTTGCCAGGTTTTTGACTCTCAACAGTTTCCCGTGTGTATCAAGAATGGTCCACCACCCAAAGGACATCCAGCCAAACTTGACACAACTGTGGGAACGCTGTGGTCGGGAGAGGTTGTGTTTTCTCTAGCAGGAGGTAAGCTTGAGGTAAGCTTGGCTTCTTATATGGTGTTGAGTAAAGCTTAAACCATGCATTTGATCGTAGGTAGGTAGTTGTAGTTAGGTATTGTAGGTAGTTTATTTAGGTAGTTATTGTAGGTTTCCGTAGGTAATTATTGTAGGTAAGTATTGTTTACGGCGGAGCCCTGAGAAAGCACGAGGCTAGCTAGCTAGCGGGTAGCTACTGGTAACGTTTAACAACGGTGGAGAGTTGTTTCCAATGTTAATGTGCTAGCTAGCCAACGTTTAATTTTTGCTGCGTTATGAAAGGAACTAGACACGGACACAAATTATCTGTTTAGTGTGTTAACACACTATTGGTAGTTTGTTGTAACCAAGTATTGGTGCTAAACTGTGTGTTATTGGATGCTAGCATGCTAGTTAGCTATGGCGTCATAGTTAGGCATCGTGGGCTGTTGTGGGTAGTTACTGTAGGTTAGCATTGTTTTTCGGCGGTGCCGGGTCTAGCACGAAGCTAGCTAGCTAGCCGTTCTTCAAACAAAGTCAACACAGTGGCCATTGCTAGCTAGCCAACACGACCAGCTAACTGTACTGTAGTAGCTAAATACAATATACTTATGCTAGCTAGCCAACGTTTAATTATTGCTGCGTTATGAAAGGAACTAGACACAGACACGAATGATCTGTTTAGTGTGTTAACACACTATTGGTAGTCTGTTGTAACCAAGTATTGGTGCTAAACTGTGTGTTATTGGATGCTAGCATGCTAGTTAGCTATGGTGTCATAGTTAGGCATCGTGGGCTGTTGTGGGTAGTTACTGTAGGTTGGCATTGTCTTCGGTGTAGCACGAAGCTAGCTAGCTAGCCGTTTTTCGAACAGAGTCAACACAGTAGCCATTGTGTGCTGTACTGTGGCAGCTAAATACAATATATTTGTGCTAAGCTAGCCAACGTTTAATTATTGCTGCGTTATGAAAGGAACTAGACACGGACACGAATTATCTGCTTAGTGTGTTAACACACTATTGGTGGTTTGTTGTGACCAAGTGTTGGTGCTAAACTGTGTGTTATTGGATGCTAGCATGCTAGTTAGCTATGGTGTCATAGTTAGCTAGCTGAATAAAGTGGGTTGAGTCTACTCCTTTAAACATTGAACCGCTGTGGTTCACAACAATTCTGATTTCTAAAGGTGGAAGTTGGGAGAGTTTTTGTTCGGGTGGTTCAGTGAAACAATTATAGTTTCTGAGGTGGAAGTTTTGGTGAGGGAGGCCCTGCTCTCTCTTCTTCCAGATGTTTAGTTCATTTCATTCCGATCTCCTCTGCATTATTGTAGCCATTTGCTACAGCCTGTCAACTATGCCTCTGCCTATCCCTGTTCTCTCATCTCTGCACAGGCTACACAAACGCCTCACACCGCGTGGCTGCTGCCTCTCTAACCTGGTGGTCCCTGCACGCACCCCACACCTGGAGTTCCAGGTCTCAGGCAGCCTCTGGAACTGCCGTTCTGCTGCCAACAAAGCTGACTTCATCCCAGCCTATGCTAACCTCCAGTCCCTCGACTTCCTGGCGCTGACGGAAACATGGATTACCACTGAAAACACTGCTACTCCTACTGCTCTCTCCTCGTCTGACCATGTGTTCTCGCATACCCCGAGAGCATCTGGTCAGAGGGGTGGTGGCACAGGAATCCTCATCTCTCCCAAGTGGACATTCTCAATTTTTCCCCTAACCCACCTGTCTATCTCCTCATTTGAATTCCATGCTGTCACAGTCACTAGCCCATTTAAGCTTAATATCCTTGTCATCTATCGCCCTCCAGGTTCCCTTGGAGAGTTCATCAATGAGCTTGACGCCTTGATAAGTTCCTTTCCTGAGGATGGCTCACCCCTCACAGTTTTGGGGGATTTCAACCTCCCTATGTCCACATTTGACTCATTTCTCTCTGCCTCCTTCTTTCCACTCCTCTCCTCTTTTGACCTCACCCTCTCACCGTCCCCCCCTACTCACAAGGCAGGCAATACGCTTGACCTTATCTTTACTAGATGCTGCTCTTCTACTAATCTCACTGCAACTCCCCTCCATGTCTCCGACCACTACTTTGTTTCCTTTTCTCTCTCGCTCTCCTCCAACACTACTCACTCTGCCCCTACACAGATGGTAATGCGCCGCCGCAACCTTCGCTCTCTCTCTCCCACTACTCTCTCCTCTTCCATCCTATCATCTCTTCCCTCTGCTCAATCCTTCTCCCTCCAATCTCCTGATTCTGCCTCCTCAATCCTCCTCTCCTCCCTTTCTGCATCCTTTGACTCTCTGTGTCCCCTATCCTCCCGGCCGGCTCGGTCCTCTCCTCCAGCTCCGTGGCTTGATGACTCATTGCGAGCTCACAGAACAGAGCTCCGGGCAGCGGAGCGGAAATGGAAGAAAACTAAACTCCCTGCCGACCTGGCATCTTTTCACTCCCTCCTCTCTACATTTTCTTCATCTGTTTCTGCTGCTAAGGCCACTTTCTACCACTCTAAATTCCAAGCATCTGCCTCTAACCCTAGGAAGCTCTTTGCCACATTTTCCTCCCTCCTGAATCCTCCCCCCCTCCCCCCCCCTCCTCTCTCTCTGTGGATGACTTCGTCAACCACTTTGAAAAGAAGGTTGACGACATACGATCCTCATTTGTTAAGTCTAATGACACTGCTGGTCCTACTCACACTGCCCTACCCTATGCTTTGACTTCTTTCTCCCCTCTCTCTCCAGATAAAATCCTGCGACTTGTGACTGCAGGCCGCCCAACAACCTGCCCGCTTGACCCCATCCCCTCCTCTCTTCTCCAGACCATCTCCGGTGACCTTCTCCCCTACCTCACCTCGCTGATCAACTCATCCTTGACCGCTGGCCATGTCCCTTCCGTCTTCAAGAGAGCGAGAGTTGCTCCCCTTCTCAAAAAACCAACACTCGATCCCACTGATGTCAACAACTACAGACCAGTATCCCTTCTTTCTTTTCTTTCCAAAACTATTGAGCGTGCCGTCTTTAGCCAACTCTCTTGCTATCTCTCTCAGAATGACCTTCTTGATCCAAACCAGTCAGGTTTCAGGACTGGTCATTCAACTGAGACTGCTCTTCTCTGTGTCACGGAGGCTCTCCGCACTGCTAAAGCTAACTCTCTCTCCTCTGCTCTTGTCCTTCTAGACCTGTCTGCTGCCTTTGATACTGTGAACCATCAGATCCTCCTCTCCACCCTCTCCGAGCTGGGCATCTCCGGCGCGGCTCACTCCTGGATTGCGTCCTACCTGACCGGTCGCTCCTACCAAGTGGCGCGGCGAGAAGCTGTCTCCGCACCACGTGCTCTCAACACTGGTGTCCCCCAGGGCTCAGTTCTAGGCCCTCTCCTTTTCTCCCTATACACCAAGTCACTTGGCTCTGTCATATCCTCACATGGCCTCTCCTATCATTGCTACGCTGACGATACACAACTAATCTTCTCCTTTCCCCCTTCTGATAACCAGGTGGCGAATCGCATCTCTGCATGTCTGGCAGACATATCAGTATGGATGACGGATCACCACCTCAAGCTGAACCCTGGCAAGACGGAGCTGCTCTTCCTCCCGGGGAAGGACTGCCCGTTCCATGATCTCGCCATCACGGTTGACAACTCCGTTGTGTCCTCCTCCCAGAGTGCGAAGAGCCTTGGCGTGACCCTGGACAACACCCTGTCGTTCTCCGCTAACATCAAGGCGGTGACCCGCTCCTGCAGGTTCATGCTCTACAACATTCGGAGAGTACGACCCTGCCTTACACAGGAAGCGGCACAGGTCCTAATCCAGGCACTTGTCATCTCCCGTCTGGATTACTGCAACTCGCTGTTGGCTGGCCTCCCTGCCTGTGCCATTAAACCCCTACAACTCATCCAGAACGCCGCAGCCCGTCTGGTGTTCAACCTTCCCAAGTTCTCTCACGTCACCCCCCTCCTCCGCACACTCCACTGGCTTCCAGTTGAAGCTCGCATCCGTTACAAGACCATGGTGCTTGCCTATGGAGCAGTGAGGGGAACGGCCCCTCTGTACCTTCGGGCTCTGATCAGTCCCTACACCCAAACGAGGGCATTGCGTTCATCCACCTCTGGCCTGCTGGCTCCCCTTCCTCTGCGGAAGCATAGTTCCCGCTCAGCCCAGTCAAAACTGTTCGCTGCTCTGGCACCCCAATGGTGGAACAAGCTCCCTCACGACGCCAGGACAGCGGAGTCACTCACCACCTTCCGGAGACATTTGAAACCCCACCTCTTTAAGGAATACCTGGGATAGGATAAAGTAATCCTTCTACCCCCCCCCCCCCCCCCCCAAAAAAAAATTGTAAAGTGGTTATCCCACTGGCTATAGGGTGAATGCACCAATTTGTGAGTCGCTCTGGATAAGAGCGTCTGCTAAATGACGTAAATGTGCCCTTGAGCAAGGCACTTAACCCTAATTGCTCCTGTAAGTCGCTCTGGATAAGAGCGTCTGCTAAATGACTAAAATGTAAATGTAAATGTAAATGCAAGCATTGGAGTCAACATGGGCCAGCATCCCTGTGGCGCTTTCGACACCTTGTAGAGTACATGCCCCGACGAATTGAGGCTGTTCTGAAGGAGGGGGGATGCAACTCAATATTAGGAAGGCGCAAACCCAACACCTCTCATCACCCCGAGAACACCATCCCCACAGTCGCAGCATCATGCTGTGTGGATGTTTTTCATCGGCAGGGACAGGGAAACTGGTCAGAATTGAAGGAATGATGGACGGCGCTAAATACAGGGAAATTCTTGAGGGAAACATGTTTCAGTCTTCCAGAGATTTGAGACTGGGACGGAGGTTCACCTTCCAGAAGCACAATGACCCTAAGCATACTGCTAAAGCAACACTCGAGTGGTTTAAGGGGAAACATTTAAATGTCTTGGAATAGCCTAGTCAAAGCCCAGACCTCAATCCAATTGAGAATCTGTGGTATGACTTAAAGATTGCTGTACACAAGCGGAACCCATCCAACTTGAAGGAGCTGTTTTGCCTTGAAGAACGGGCAAAAATCCCAGTGGCTAGATGTGCCAAGCTTATAGAGACATACCTCAAGAGACTTGCAGCTGTAATTGCTGCAAAAGGTGGCTCTACAAACTACTGACTTTGGGGGGGTGAATAGTTATGCACGCTCAAGTTTTCAGTTTTTTTGTCTTATTTCTTGTTTGTTTCACAATAAAAAATATTTTGCATCTTCAAAGTGATAGGCATGTTGTGTAAATCAAATGACACAAACCCCCCCAAAAAATATATTTTAATTCCAGGTTGTAATGCATTGCGAGCTCACAGAACAGAGCTCCGGGAAGCTGAGCGGAAATGGAAGAAAACTAAACTCCCTGCCGACCTGGCATCTTTTCACTCCCTCCTCTCTACATTTTCTTCATCTGTTTCTGCTGCTAAGGTCACTTTCTACCACTCTAAATTCCAAGCATCTGCCTCTAACCCTAGGAAGCTCTTTGCCACATTCTCCTCACTGCTGAATCCCCCCCCCCCCCCCCCCCCCCCCCCTCCTCCCTCTCTGTGGATGACTTCGTCAACCACTTTGAAAAGAAGGTTGACGACATCCGATCCTCGTTTGTTAAGTCTAATGACACTGCTGGTCCTGCTCACACTGCCCTACCCTATGCTTTGACTTCTTTCTCCCCTCTCTCTCCAGATAAAATCTTGCGACTTGTGACTGCAGGCCGCCCAACAACCTGCCCGCTTGACCCCATCCCCTCCTCTCTTCTCCAGACCATCTCCGGTGACCTTCTCCCCTACCTCACCTCGCTGATCAACTCATCCTTGACCGCTGGCTATGTCCCTTCCGTCTTCAAGAGAGCGAGAGTTGCACCCCTTCTCAAAAAACCAACACTCGATCCCACTGATGTCAACAACTACAGACCAGTATCCCTTCTTTCTTTTCTTTCCAAAACTATTGAGCGTGCCGTCTTTAGCCAACTCTCTTGCTATCTCTCTCAGAATGACCTTCTTGATCCAAACCAGTCAGGTTTCAGGACTGGTCATTCAACTGAGACTGCTCTTCTCTGTGTCACGGAGGCTCTCCGCACTGCTAAAGCTAACTCTCTCTCCTCTGCTCTTGTCCTTCTAGACCTGTCTGCTGCCTTTGATACTGTGAACCATCAGATCCTCCTCTCCACCCTCTCCGAGCTGGGCATCTCCGGCGCGGCTCACTCCTGGATTGCGTCCTACCTGACCGGTCGCTCCTACCAAGTGGCGTGGCGAGAAGCTGTCTCCGCACCACGTGCTCTCAACACTGGTGTCCCCCAGGGCTCAGTTCTAGGCCCTCTCCTATTCTCCCTATACACCAAGTCACTTGGCTCTGTCATATCCTCACATGGCCTCTCCTATCATTGCTACGCTGATGATACACAACTAATCTTCTCCTTTCCCCCTTCTGATAACCAGGTGGCGAATCGCATCTCTGCATGTCTGGCAGACATATCAGTATGGATGACGGATCACCACCTCAAGCTGAACCCTGGCAAGACGGAGCTGCTCTTCCTCCCGGGGAAGGACTGCCCGTTCCATGATCTCGCCATCACGGTTGACAACTCCGTTGTGTCCTCCTCCCAGAGTGCGAAGAGCCTGGGCGTGACCCTGGACAACACCCTGTCGTTCTCCGCTAACATCAAGGCGGTGACCCGATCCTGCAGGTTCATGCTCTACAACATTCGGAGAGTACGACCCTGCCTTACACAGGAAGCGGCACAGGTCCTAGTCCAGGCACTTGTCATCTCCCGTCTGGATTACTGCAACTCGCTGTTGGCTGGACTCCCTGCCTGTGCCATTAAACCCCTACAACTCATCCAGAATGCCGCAGCCCGTCTGGTGTTCAACCTTCCCAAGTTCTCTCACGTCACCCCGCTCCTCCGCACACTCCACTGGCTTCCAGTTGAAGCTCGCATCTGTTACAAGACCATGGTGCTTGCCTATGGAGCTGTGAGGGGAACGGCACCTCCGTACCTTCAGGCTCTGATCAGTCCCTACACCCAAACGAGGGCATTGCGTTCATCCACCTCTGGCCTGCTGGCTCCCCTTCCTCTGCGGAAGCATAGTTCCCGCTCAGCCCAGTCAAAACTGTTCGCTGCTCTGGCACCCCAATGGTGGAACAAGCTCCCTCACGACGCCAGGACAGCGGAGTCACTCACCACCTTCCGGAGACATTTGAAACCCCACCTCTTTAAGGAATACCTGGGATAGGATAAAGTAATCCTATCCAGGATAAAGTAATCCAAAAAATTGTAAAGTGGTTATCCCACTGGCTATAGGGTGAATGTACCAATTTGTAAGTCGCTCTGGATAAGAGCGTCTGCTAAATGACGTAAATGTAAATGTAAATGTAATGTAAATGCAACAAAATAGGAAAAATGCCAAGGGGGGTGAATACTTTCGCAAGCCACTGTACTTTTGCAAGAAAGTAAAGGGAAAAAATCCCTCTATGAAATGCAATTAAGAGCAGGATCATGTTGTTGAATAGTGAATTTCTAAGAGAGCAAAATCTAA